>NC_058084.1:166443576-166743576 GCF_014858855.1 Bufo gargarizans
TGTGCCACCATGGCATTCCAGGCATGTGATTATTTACTGATATTGAAAGGATGAGACACATTCATTCCATATTAACAGTACACTGTATGGTTTATTTAGTTGGAGGTAAATGAAGTTAAATTTTTCATAACATCAGTAGGGCGACACTTACCGAAATCCAACAATAACCAGAGGAGGACAGCTTCTGTTTTGTAGGTATCCATTGTCTAGAATCTTGTTTTTACTGGATATTATAACTTGATCCACAGATGGGCAGATTCATTACTTTGCAGAAGTCTATTTCTTCTTTTTATTGCAGTTAATTGTCAACCGGAGCATTATGCTTGACTTGGTTATAGAACCTGCTGTTGTAATATACATCATTTATGCTTCATTTTGCTGGTATTCCGATTTCTGTGTAATGTTAGTTAAATGCTTTCATGTGCAATTTAAGGGTTATAAAATGTCAAATATAATGTTTCTTCCTATCAAATTGTTGCAATTGCGTTTTGTTTTCAAATAAAAACCTCAAAACGTTTAAATGGTTTTGGAATATTTTTTATATATTTTTTTAACATTACTGATGAAACCCTATGCACTTTGTACACAAGCAGCTAAACTGTACCTCCAATTATGACCATTCTTTTGTTTGTATGTCCAAAACTCTGAGGTTATAAATTTGATAATATATTATTTGTATCTAATAAAGAGCTCCAAATCCCCAGTTTCCACAGGGCGTACCTGTACACGCTAATGTCCTGGTACTTAAGGATACAGGGCATACAGGTACGTCCTGTGTAGTTCCGATCACCGCGGTGGGCGGTGATCGGTACTGGGTGCCTGCTGAAATCAATCAGCAGGCACCCTGGGTCAATGCCAAGGGGGATCCTGTGAACCCCCTGTATCGGCGATCGCTGCAAACCACAGGTCAATTCAGACCTGCGGTTTGCAGCGCTTTCGGGAGTTTCGTGACTGCAGGGATCAGAAACGTCCCCGTGACTGCAGGGATCAGAACTTCAAAATGCCTTATTTTAATGTTTAACCCCTCCTACAGCCCTCTGTGTTATGTGCCGGCGGGCGCAGCAGGGGACGATCATCCGCTCGCCCCCTCTCTCAGGGTGGCCAAGCGGTTTTAGCAGAGTGTCAGCACATTTCTAACACTCTGCTTGAAACAGATGTCAGCCGTTTAACCCCTTCCATGCCACGGTCCGTAGGGACCGCTGTATGGAAGAGGTTAACAGGAAGGGAGGGAGCTCCCTCTCCCATCGGGGGCTGCTGTGCCTTTTCAGCCCCCGATTCTTGTTGTGGCAGCGAGTGATAATTACCATGGCAAACGGACACCTTCACAGCCTTCCTGCTGTCCATGGTGCTGATCAGACTTCTGCTAAAGGCAGAAGTCTGATCATACTTTGTAAAAGGAAAAGGAAAATACAGTACACTATATCGGGTACTGTACTGTATTATACAGACATCAGACCCACTGGATCCTAAAGAACTAAGTGGGTCTGGGTCAAAAAAAATAGTGAAAAAAATGTAAAAATAAAAAAACACATTTATCACTGATTAAAAAAATTAAATTCCCTACACATGTTTAATATCACCGCGTCCGTAATGACCTGATCTATAAAACAGTCATGTTATGCACGGTGAACGCCATCAAAATAAATAATTAAAAACTATGATGAAATTTACTTCCCAAAAAAGGTAATAAAAGTGATAAAAAAAAGTTGTATGTACTCCAATATAGTAATAATCAAACCGTCACCTCATCCCGCAAAAAAATGAGCCCTTACATGAGACAATGGGCCAAAAAATAAAAAAAACTATGGCTCTCAGACTAAGGGTCCATTCACACGTCCGTTGTTTTTTTCCTGATCTGTTCCGTTTTTTGCGAAACAGATCTGGACCAGATCTGTACCCATTAATTTTCAATGGGTCCTGAAAAAAAATCAGACATTGTGCTGTCCGAATTTTTTTCAGGACCCATTGAAAATGAATGGGTCCAGATCTGTTCCGCAAAAAACGGAACAGATCAGGAAAGAAAACGGACGTGTGAATGGACCCTAAAACATGATTTTTTTTTTTGTTTCAAAATGCTTTGTTAAATGAAAAAAATAAAAAAAGTTGACATATTAGGTATCGCCGCTTCCGTAAGAACCTGCTCTATAAAAATACCAAATGACCTAAACCCTGAGGTGAACACCGTAAAAAATAAAAAATAAAAACGGTGTCAAAAAGCCATTTTTTGTCACCATACATCACAAAATGTGTAATAGCAAGCTATCAAAAATCGTATGCCCCCCAAAATAGTGCCAATCTAACAGTGATCTCATGCCACAAAAATGATACCCTACCTAAGAAAATCGCCCAAAAACTGAAAAAATTATGACTCTCAGACTATGCAGACACTAAAACATTAATTTATTTATTTTTGTTTCAAAAATGATATTATTGTGTAAAACTTAAAAAAAAAAATAAGAAAGTATACATATTAAGTATCGCCACATCGGTAACGACTGGCTCTATAGAAATATCATATGACATAACACCTAAGGTGAACATTGTCAAAAAAATAAAATAAAAACTGTGCTAAAAAAACATTTGTTTTGTCACATTACGTCACTAAAAGTGCAATACCAAACGATAAAAAAGGCATATGCCCCCCACAATGGTGCCAATCTAACCATCACCTCATCCCGCAAAAAATGATACCCTACATAGGACAATTGCCCCCAAAAAAAACAAAAAACTATGGCTTCAGACTATGGAGATGCTAACACATTTTTTTGTTTTGTTTCAATGATATTGTGTAAAACCTAAATAAATAAAAAAAAAGGTATACATATTAGGTATTGCCACATCTGTTAGAACTTGCTATATAAAAATACCACATGACCTAACCCCTCAGGTGAACACTGTAAAAAAATAAAATAAAAAAATATTAAAATAGTGTAAAAAAAGCTATTTTTTTGTTACCTTACTTCACAAAAAGTTTAATAGCAAGCAATCAAAAAATCATATGCACTCCAAAATAGTGCCAATCTAACCGTCATCTCATCCCGCAAAAATGATACCCAACCTAAGACAATCGCCTAAAAACTGAAAAAACAATGGCTCTCAGACTATGGAGACACTAAAACATGATTTTTTTTGTTTCAAAAATTATATTATTGCGTAAAACATAAATAAATAAAAGTTATACATATTAGGTATTGCCGTGTCCATAAGAACCTGCTCTATAAAAATAGCACATGATCTAACCTCTCAGATAAACGTTGTAAATAATAAAAAATAAAAACGGTGCAAAAACAGCTATTTTTGGGAAAATTTTCCATTTTAATCCATTTTTCCCCGTAACAAAGCAAAGGTTAACAGCCAAACAAAACTCAATATTTATTGCCCTTATTCTGTAGTTTACAGAAATGCCCCATATGTGGTTGCAAACTGCTGTATGGCCACACGGCAGAGCGCAGAAGGAAAGGAACGCCATATGGTTTTTGGAAGGCAGTTTTTGCTGGACTGTTTTTTTTTTTTTTTACACCATGTCCCATTTGAAGCCCCCCTGATGCACCCCTAGAGTAGAAAGTCCAAAAAAGTGACCCCATTTAATAAACTACACCCCTCAAGGTATTCAAAACTGATTTTACAAACTTTGTTAAACCTTTAAGTGTTCCACAAGAGTTAATGGCAAATGGAGATGAAATTTCAGAATTTCAATTTTTTGTTACTTTGCCTCACAAAAAGTGTAATATAGAGCAACCTAAAATCATATGTACCCTAAAATAGTACCAACAAAACTGCCTCTGAATTTCCTCACGCCTCGTGGTAATGAATCAGATTTTCCTAAAATGGTGGCTGCTCGTGTTACAAAGTGAAACTAAGTGTAGATAAGACAAGCCCAGAATTGCAAGGTCATCCATAATGCCATGCAGCCAGCCAATGCACAGATGAACATCCCCTGTGATGTCACAGCCCTATTAAACCCTCATCCCGTGCGGTCTCTGCCATTGTCCTTTGAGCTCAGCATAGGGAGAGACATGACAATTAGTGTTGATTGAGCACTAAAGTACTCGAGTAGAACACCTCGGGATGCTCGGGTAGAGCACCGTGCACAGTGGAAGTCAAAGGGAGAACCCGAGCATTAAACCAGGCATTACAAGGAAAGGGCACTCCGATACAACCTGTATATCACATAAAGGAGGGCCGCATTCACATTGTGGTATAATTGTTCAGATAGCGGGACTCCTACACTCATAACGCCTATGCACTAAGTCAGGGCTGGCCAACCTGTGGCTCTCCAGCTGTTGTAAAACTACAACTCCCATCATGCTTTGCTGTAGGCTGATACCTGTAGGCAGTCTAGGCATGCTGGGAGTTGTAGTTTTGCAACAGCTGGAGAGCCTCAGGTTGGCCAGCCCTGCACTAAGTGAAAGGGCTGCCAAAAATTACAAGGACCCAGCACTACAATATACCTTTTATTACACATAAAGGAGGGCATCATACACACCCTTGAAAAATTATGATTGATGGCCTGCTGGTGACCCTCAAAAACATTAGTGGCAAGGGCCTGCTGCTGATCCTACCATCTAAAACATTAGGGGTGAGGGTCTGTTGCTGAACTGACCATCTAAAACATTAGGAGCGAGGGCAGGGGGCAATCCCCAGGCCTTGTTCATTTTGATAAGAGTCAACCTGTCAGCATTTTCAGTTCACAGGCGGATGTGCTTATTAGTTATTTTGCCCCCAGCAGCACTAAATACCTGCTCTGAAAAAACGCTTACGCTGGCAACAGGGCAGGCCAGAACCTCCAAGGCGTAGAGCACCAGTTCATGCCACGTGTCCAGCTTGGACAACCAATAGTTGTTAGTCACAGAGGGATCATTGAGGACGCTGAGATTTCCTGCTACGTACTCCTTCACCATCTTCCAAAACTTTTCTCTCCTTGTGATACTAGGCCGCGCATCAGGGTGAGGTTGCTGGCGGGGTGTCATGAAACTGTCCCAGGCCTTGGAGGGTGTGTCCATGCCTCTGTTGGAACTGCTGTGTGTTCCCCTCATCTCCCCTCCTTGGTTGCCCAAGGAACTATCAGCTGGAAATTTTTGGAGCAATTTTTCCACAAGGACCTTCTGGTATTGCACCATTTTGCTAGTACTCTCCACCACAGGATTGAGAGATAAAAAGTTATATTTGTAGTGGGGGTCGAGAAGGGTAAACAACCAGTAAACGGTGTTGGCCAAAATGCGTATAACGCAAGGGTCACGGGAAAGGCAGCATAACATAAAGTCAGCCATGTGTGCCAGAGTCCCTACAGACAAGACTTCTCTGTCCTCATCAGAAGAATGACTCTCAATCTCCTCATCCTCTTCCTCCTCTTCGGCCCATACATGCTGAACAGATGGAATAAACCTGCTGTGGGTACTACCCTCTGTAGCGGAGGCAACCGTGTCCTGCTCCTCCTCCTCATCATCATCCAATTTACGCTGAGAAGACGAACGGAGGGTGGTCTGGCTATCACCCTGTGTACTGTCTTTCCCCATTTCCACCTCTTACACATGCAAAGTGTCCGCCTTCATTGTGAGCAGCGAGCGTTTTAGTAGACACAGAAGTGGGATGGCATCGCCGCTCACCATCTGTGTTGATTACTCAAAGTTGCGTTTGTGAAGAGTGGAAGCTGACTGGAAAGGCGACGACCATGTTGCAGCTGGTTTCCCACTACTGCCCTCTGCTGCTTACAAAGCCTGGCTAACATGTGGAATATGGAGTTCCAGCGTGTGCTCACGTCGCAAAACAGTCGGTGAGATGGCAATTGCAAGCGCTGCTGCAGCATTGCCAGACCGGCGGCAGCTATAGATGGCTTTCAGAAATGGGCACAGATGCAGCGCACCTTCACCAGTAGCTCAGGCAAATTGGGGTAGTCTTTTAGAAACCGCTGAGCCACTAAGTGTAACACGTGGGCTAGGCATGGTATGTGTGTGAGCTCCAAAGCCGCCACCAAGTTACGGACATTATCAGACACAACCATGCCTGGTTGTAAGTTGAGTGGCGAGAGCCACAGCTCAGTCTGGTCCCTTATACCCTGCCACAGCTCTGTGGCGGTGTGCTGTTTGTCACCTAAGCAAATTAGTTTCAGCACAGCCTGTTGCCACTTCCACACTGCAGTGCTACACTGCTTCCAGCTACTGACTGATGGCTGACTGGAACTGCAAGATGTGGAGAAGGAGAAGGGGGGTTGCAGCCACTAATGTAGGTGGTGACGGAAATCCTGATGGATCTAGGGCCTGCAATCCTTGGCGTCGGTAGCATCCCAAGGTATGACTTGCTCCCGGCCTCCAAAACATTTAACCAATATGCCATCAGGAAAATGTAGCATCCCTGGCCAAAAGCACTTGTCCATGTGTCAGTCCTTAAGTGGACCTTCCCAATAACTGCATTGGTCAGAGCACAGGTGATGTTACGGGACACATGCTGGTGTAAGGCGGGAACGGCACACCGGACAAAATAGTGGCATCTGGGGACTGAGTAACGAAATACGGCCGCCGCCATCAGGCAGCGGAAAGCCTCAGTGTCCACAAGCCTAAATTGCAACATTCCCAGGGCCAGCAATGTGGAAAGGTACACATTTACTGCTATGGCCTGTGGGTGGGTGGCTGGGTATTAGTGCTTTCGTTCAAAGGCCCGGGGTATGGACATCTGTACACTGCGCTGGGACACAGAAGTGGATGTGCTAGCTGATGGTGCTTGCGAAGGTCCAGGTGCAGGGCGGGAGGCATCTGGGCCTGCGTCTTGGACAGGGGATTGGCCAGCACATAACACAAGGGAAGAGGAGGCAGTGGTGTGACCCGCAGACACTGATTGTGGACCCAGGCGTTCGGCCCACCTATTAGGGTGCTTTGATGACACGTGGCGGATCATGCTGGTGAGGTTGCTAGTGTTCACGCCCCTGCTCATTTTGGTATGGCACAGGTTGCAAATGACAGTTCTTTTATTGTCCACACTTTACAAAAAAAAAGCGCCAGACTGGGGAACACATACCCCTTGGCAAGGGAAATTGCAGCAAAGGGGTGCTTTGGGGAACAGTTGCGGGCCTGTTTGGTGTGGCCTGCCTTCTCCCTTTTGCCACCCCACTGCCTCTTCCAACCTGTTGCGGTGCTGAAGATCCCTCCCCCTCTGTACTGCTGTCCTTTCTCGGTTTAGACTGTGTGGAAGACAGGGTGGTGCGTAATTGACTGGAAGCATTATCTGCTGCCATCCAACCGACCTGCAAACTGGGACATAAAGCTAGGTATCGTGGATGAGTGTGTTTCTTGTGCTCTGGCAGCGGGCACAGTTTCACCGCACCCAGGGCCTCGGCCTCTGCGTGCTCCATCAGCAGTACGGCCACTTCCCAGTCCCTTATTGCTCGCCTTCTGCATATTAAATGGTATATATGCTTGCAAGTAAGTCACATGTACAGTAGCGCAGGTTTTGTAAGTTTATGTGCAAATAAATTAAACTGAATGTCACTGATGTTTAGGATGTGCAAACGTTATACAGGAGATGTAGCACAGGTAATATCGCTGTCACCAGTGGCTAATAAAAAATTACAGGGAATGTCACAGCTATTTGGTATCCGTAAATGTTATACAGGAGATGTAGCACAGGTAATGTCGCTGCTGTCACCAGTGACTAACGTTATACATGAGATGTAGCGCAGGTAATCTGGCTTCTGTCACCAGCGGCTAACGTTATACAGGAGATATAGCGCAGGTAATGCTGCTGTCACCAGCTGCTAATGTTATACAGGAGATGTAGCGCAGGTAATGTCGCTGCTGTCACCAGCGGATAAGAAAATATTACAGTCAATGTCACAGCTATTTGGGATGCGGAATTGTTATACAGGAGATGTAGCGCAAGTAATGTCACTGTCCGCAGCATCTACAGAAAAAGTACACTGGATGTCACAGATTATGTCGCTGTCTGCAGCGGCCAAACAATTGAAAGCTATTTAGCACAGGTTGCGCTAAAAATATATATTGCTGCCAGATACAATAGCCCTTAAAAGGACTTTTGGGCCTCTACAATTGCACGCAATTTAGCGCAGGTTGCGCTTAAAATATATATTGCTGCCAGACACAACAATAGTCCTTAAAAGGACTTTTGGGTCTCTAACACCAACCCTGCCTAACAAAAAATTAAATTAAATTCCCTACACTATCTGTCCCTTCTGCAGCACAGCTCTCCCTGTCTCCCTGACTAAGACTGAGCCGAACCACGTGTCATCGGGTGCTATATAGCACCCGATGACGCGTTCCGGCCAGACAATCACTGTAATGCCAGTAACCAACATGGCTACAGCATTAAGGCCTCTTTCACACGAGCGAGATTTCCGCGCGGGTGCAATGCGTGAGGTTAACGCATTGCACCCGCACTGAATCCGTACCCAATTATTTCTATGGGGCTGTGCACACAAGCGGTGATTTTCACGCATCACTTGTGCGTTGCGTGAAAATTGCAGCATGCTCAATTTTGTGTGTTTTTCACGCAACACAGGCCCCAAAGAAAAGAATGGGGCTGCGTGAAAATCTGAAGCATCCACAAGCAAGTGCAGGTTGCTAGGTGATGATCGGGATGGGGACCCGATCATTATATTATTTTCCCTTATAACATGTTTAACCATGTTATAAGGTTATATTTTCCCTTATAACATGGTTTCCCTTATAACATGGTTATGACGGACCATGTGATGAGCGCAGTGACATCACCACAGGTCCTTTTCCTCACAGATGAAGGCAGAAGAGAAGCCGAGCTGCGCGAACAAGTGGATTAAGGTGAGTAAAAAAAATTTTTAATTTTTTTTTAACCCCTCCAGCTCTATTTTACTAAGCATTCTGTATTAAGAATGCTATTATTTTCCCTTATAACAATGTTATAAGGGAAAATAATACAATCTACACAACTCCTAACTCAAACCTGAACTTTAGTGAAGAAGTTCGGGTCTGGGTACCACATTCAGTTTTTTATCACACACGTGCAAAATGCATTGCACCCGCATAATAAAAACTGAACAACGGAACAAATTTCAGTCAAAACTGACTGCAATTGCGTACCTACTCCCGCAATGCACCCGGGATGCATCCTGAGCCAAAACATGATGCCCGTGTGAAAGAGGCCTTACAGTGAGTGGCAGTACTTACCTGCACGTTTATTGCCTGCGTAGCAGCCAACAAATGTGCGGGGAGGAGACTTAAGCATCGCACTTGAGCACACATGGTATTCGGTTGAACACCGCGATGTGCCGAGCATTGCGATGCTTAACCCGAACTGCTGTTCGGCCAAGCATGCTCGAGCACCACTAATGACAAGTGCTCATACACTAGGTACAGTGTTACTGATAACGATTAATAGCAGAATATTTGAGATGGAAAGAGCAGGGAGAGTGAAGGAGACATATGTCAGTTTTATTTATTTATCACTACATTTACTTATTGCTACATCAGCCATAAACTAAGATATGTAATTCAATACCAAAAAGATGGAAGCCTTTATTATTCCGGTGCCAGTGTACCAACCAATACCATCCAGTCTGCAACCTTTAGGTCTTAATGATGACCATCCTCATGTTTTGCTTTACTTCTTTATTTCTTCCAAATCATCCTTTAAAGTCTCCATGTCCTGGAAAAGTCAGCAAAATGCAGAGAGAGGAGCATGTTCGTGATGACATATTGTCATCGATATTAGATGATGTGGAAAAGGAGGAAAAGCAGATGGCAAAGAAGGGCTCCCACCTGTAGGGCAGGAGATCATTGGGTTTGAGAAGTGGATATGCCAGAGCTGATTAATATTCTGTGTTTACTGTCAAATAATCTGCAGGAGATTGCAGGCCAGAACAGTAATAATATGTATATTGTCCCCCAACCTAACCAGCCAAACCCCATACCAGCAACAGCCCCGTGATTAAAGGTTTATTAAAAGTGTCGCGTGGCTGTTAACAATGAAGACCGACTACACAGTGCGGTCTTCATTATTAAATGAAAGACAGCTCCGTGGTTTTCACCGCAGCATAGGATCAACCTGCTCACAGAACAATTGCTCTGTGTGGCCATACCCTAACCTGGGTATACCTGTACGGCATACATATTAGGACATCGTCAGACATCATCCACAACTCCATCCTCCGTCAGGCAAAACTCCATCAGCCCTCAGACATCAGACAAAACTCCGTCCTCCGTCAGGCAAAACTCCATCAGACATCAGACAAAACTCCGTCTTCTGTCAGACAAAACTCCATCTGCCCTCAGACATCAGACAAAACTCCGTCCTCCGTCAGGCAAAACTCCATCAGACATCAGACAAAACTCCGTCTTCTGTCAGACAAAACTCCATCTGCCCTCAGACATCAGACAAAACTCCGTCCTCCGTCACCCAAAACTCCATCAGACCTCAGACATCAGACAAAACTCCGTCCTCCATCAGGAAAACTCCATCAGACCTCAGACATCAGACACAACTCCGTCCTCCGTCACCCAAAACTCCATCAGACCTCAGACATCAGACAAAACTCCGTCCTCCATCACCCAAAACTCCATCAGACCTCAGACATCAGACATCAGACAAAACTCCGTCCTCCGTCACCCAAAACTCCATCAGACCTCAGACATCAGACAAAACTCCGTCCTCCGTCACCCAAAACTCCATCAGACCTCAGACATCAGACAAAACTCCGTCCTCCGTCACCCAAAACTCCATCAGACCTCAGACATCAGACATCAGACAAAACTCCGTCCTCCGTCAGGCAAAACTCCATCAGACCTCAGACATCAGCTAAAACTCTGTCCTCCCTCAGACATCAGCCAAAACTCTGTCCTCCCTAACTCAAAATACGCCCTACTACACACACTCTTCACCTGACGGAGCTGCTAGCTGCTGGAGAGGCAAAGGACCTGTGATGACGTCATGACCATGTGACGAGTCACGTGTGTGGGAGGGGTCAGATGTGCACAGCAGCTGGTAGAGTGTACAGAACAGTAGCCATCAAATAGAGCTCTGTACTAGAGATGTGTGTGTAACCTGCATGTAGCAGAGCTGTGTACTGTGTTACAGAGATGTATGTGTAACCTGCATGTAGCAAAGCTGTGTACTGTGTAGCAGATCTGTATGTGTAACCTGCAGGTAGCAGAGCTGTGTACTGTGTTACAGAGATGTACGTGTAACCTGCAGGTAGCAGAGCTGTGTACTATGTAGCAGATCTGTATGTGTAACCTGCATGTAGCAGAGCTGTGTACTGTGTAGCAGAGCTGTATGTGTAACCTGCATGTAGCAGAGCTGTGAACTGTGTAGCAGAGCTGTATGTGTAACCTGCATGTAGCAGAACTGTGTACTGTGTTACAGGGATGTATGTGCAACCTGCAGGTAGCAGTGCTGTGTACTGTGTAGCAGAGATGTGTACTGTGTTACAGAGATGTGTGTGTAACCTGCATGTAGCAGAGCTGTGTACTGTGTATATAGAGCAGTGTGTGTGACAGCATGTAGCAGAGCTGTGTACTGTGTTACAGAGATGTGTGTGTAACCTGCATGTAGCAGAGCTGTGTACTGTGTAGCAGAGCTGTATGTGTAATCTGCATGTAGCAGAGCTGTGTACTGTGTTACAGGGATGTATGTGCAACCTGCAGGTAGCAGAGCTGTGTACTGTGTATATAGAGCAGTTTGTCTAACTGCATGTAGCAGAGCTGTGTACTGTGTTACAGAGATGTGTGTGTAACCTGGGAACTATAAAAAAGTGTAAAAAAAACCCATAAATATTCAGATCACCCCCCTTTTCCCAAAATTAAAATAAAAGACACATCATGGGTTTCGCAATGTGTAAAAACGCCCATTGTATAAAAATATATTCCCCATACGGCAAACAGCAAAACAGAAAAAAAAAGAGTCCAAATGTCCGATTCGCCGTTTTTGGTCACTTCATTTGCTACAAAAATGTAAATAAAAAGTGATCAAAAAGTCTTAAACACCCCAGAATGGTATCAGTAAAAAGTTTAGATTGCCCCGCAAAAAATGAGCCCCCACCCAGCTCCATACACATAATTCCAAAAAAGTTATGGGGCTCAAAATATGGCGACAAAAAAAATCCGATATTTTAATTTTTTTATCACTATTAAAACGCAAGAAAAACTATACATATAAGGTATTGCCGGATTCGATCTGACCTGTAGAATAAAAGTAACCAGTCAGTTTTATCGCACATCGAATGTTGTAAATAAAAATCACGTAAAACTGTGGTGGAATTGCTTTTTTTTTTTCAACAGGAAGAATGGGCAGTTTTACCATCTGAGAAAATAAAGAGCCTCATCCATAACTACCACAAAAGACTTCAAGCTGTCATTGATGTTAAAGGGGGCAATACATGGTATTAATAACTGGGGTGTGTAAACTTCTGATCAGGGTCATTTGGGGAGTTTGTGTTGTGATTATGATTTATAAAGAGTAAACACCGTTGTTTGACATAAATGGCTTCAGCCGACCACTAACCACGAGCGAGAGAAAAGTGTCCGTGTTATCATTCATATTCTCTGAACAATGGTTAAAGGGGTATTCTCATCTTAATGGATCACCGGTAAATCTGTTAATGATTTGACAGTGATAATTTTTCTAAATACATTTTATTACCCAATTCCCATCATTTTTTAGAAAATAAGTCCCCTCTTACCTGATGTTGTCTTTGGTCTCCCCTGGTCACGGCCACCTCTCCTGTCGAATCCAGCCGAGCCACGCTTGCGCAGAAGACGGAAAATTCTCTCCCGGCTGGGCCGCGCAATGTCCTGAACGCGCATGCCGCCGCACATGCGCCATGATGACTTCTTCCTGGCCAGTATAGTACAGAGGCGCGAATGCGCACGCCGACTCTGTACTATACAGGCCAGGAATAAGTCACCATGGCACATGCGCGGCGCTGTGCGCGTTCAGGACATTGCGCGGCCCGGCCGGGAGAGAATCTTCAGTCTTCTGCGCAAGCGCGGCCCGGCCGGGAGAAGAATACAGGAAGTGAACGTCACGCTCAAGGAAGGTAAGTATGAAAAAGGGAAGATGAGAATACCCCTTT
This sequence comes from Bufo gargarizans, assembly GCF_014858855.1. Classification (NCBI taxonomy): domain Eukaryota; kingdom Metazoa; phylum Chordata; class Amphibia; order Anura; family Bufonidae; genus Bufo; species Bufo gargarizans. The sequence continues at coordinate 166,456,631 of NC_058084.1, forward strand.
AAGAAATCATAAATTCTGCAAGGGTATGTAAACTTATCAGCACAACTGTAAGTAGCTGTGTGATATAAATCTGTGGAATATGGGAAGCACAAGAGGATGTGCACCTTAAATCCCATCTTTGTAAGGCCTCTTGCACATGGTCGCTGTGTGCCTGTGGTCGTATTGTGGACCACATACGGCGGTTCCGCAATACACAGGGCACCAGCCGTGTGCATCCCGCATCCGTGATGTCGACCCATTCACTCGAACGGAACAGAAACACGGATCGGATCCCCACAGAAGCACTACAGTGGTGTTTCTGGCCATGCCTCCGCACAGCAAAAAAGTAGAACATATTCACGGACCTATTCAAGTTGAATGGGTCTGGATCTGTCCCGGCTGCTGCACGCACAATGCACGGAATGGACCAACAACGTTCATGTGCAAGAGGCCTAACACTTGTGATCTGTGTGAAGCGGCATATATGCATTCATGTTGCATGTATTTATTAATTAGGGTTACCAATTCTGAGTAACTCGGAGTGACAGGAGCTCTATTTTGAGCTCTATAACTTTTTTGTAATTATGTGTACAGAGCTGGATGGGGGCTCATTTTTTGCGGGGCAATCTGAACTTTTCACTGATACCATTCTGGGGTGTTTAAGACTTTTTGATCACTTTTTATTTACATTTTTGTAGCAAATGAAGCGACCAAAAACGGCGAATCGGACATTTGGACTCTTTTTTTTTCTTCTGTTTTGCCGTTTGCCGTATGGGGAATATATTTTTATACAATGGGTGTTTTTACACATTGCGACACCCATGATGTGTATTTTTTTAGTTCTTTTATTTTCATTTTGGGAAAAGGGGGGTGATCTGAATTTTTATGTTTTATTTTACACTTTTTTATAGTTCCCAGGTTACACACACATCTCTGTTACACAGTAAAAAGCTCTGCTACATGCGGTTACACACACATCTCTGTAACACAGTACACAGCACTGCTACATGCAGGTTGCACATACATCCCTGTAACACAGTACACAGCCTGCTACATGCAGGTTACACATACAGCTCCGCTACACAGCACACAGCTCTGATACATGCAGATTACACATACAGCTCTGCCACACAGTACACAGCTCTGCTACATTCAGGTTACAAATACAGCTCTGCTACACAGTACACAGCACTGCTACATGCAGGTTACACATACAGCTCTGCTACACAGTACACAGCTCTGCTACATGCAGGTTACACATACAGCTCTGCTACACAGTACACAGCTCTTCTACATGCAGGTTACACATACAGCACTGCTACACAGTACACAGCTCTGCTACATGCAGGTTACACATACAGCTCCGCTACACAGTACACAGCTCTGCTACATGCAGGTTACACATACAGATCTGCTACACAGTACACAGCTCTGCTACCTGCAGGTTACACATACATCTCTGTAACACAGTACACAGCACTGCTACATGCAGGTTACACATACAGCTCTGCTACACAGTACACAGCACTGCTACATGCAGGTTACACATACAGCACTGCTACACAGTACACAGCTCTGCTACATGCAGGTTACACATACATCTCTGCTACACAGTACACAGCTCTGCTACCTGCAGGTTACACATACAGATTTGCTACACAGTACACAGCTCTGCTACCTGCAGGTTACACATACATCTCTGTAACACAGTACACAGCTCTGCTACATGCAGGTTACACATACAGATCTACTACACAGTACACAGCTCTGCTACCTGCAGGTTACACATACAGATCTGCTACACAGTACACAGCTCTGCTACCTGCAGGTTACACATACAGATCTGCTACCTGCAGGTTACACATACATCTCTGTAACACAGTACACAGCTCTGCTACATGCAGGTTACACATACAGCTCTGCTACACAGTACACAGCTCTGCTACATGCAGGTTACACATACAGCTCTGCTACACAGTACACAGCTCTGCTACATGCAGGTTACACATACAGCACTGCTACACAGTACACAGCTCTGCTACATGCAGGTTACACATACAGCTCTGCTACACAGTACACAGCTCTGCTACATGCAGGTTACACATACAGATCTGCCACACAGTACACAGCTCTGCTACCTGCAGGTTACACATACATCTCTGTAACACAGTACACAGCTCTGCTACATGCAGGTTACACATACAGCTCTGCTACACAGTACACAGCACTGCTACATGCAGGTTACACATACAGCACTGCTACACAGTACACAGCTCTGCTACATGCAGGTTACACATACAGCTCTGCTACACAGTACACAGCTCTGCTACCTGCAGGTTACACATACAGATTTGCTACACAGTACACAGCTCTGCTACCTGCAGGTTACACATACATCTCTGTAACACAGTACACAGCTCTGCTACATGCAGGTTACACATACAGATCTACTACACAGTACACAGCTCTGCTACCTGCAGGTTACACATACAGATCTGCTACACAGTACACAGCTCTGCTACCTGCAGGTTACACATACAGATCTGCTACCTGCAGGTTACACATACATCTCTGTAACACAGTACACAGCTCTGCTACATGCAGGTTACACATACATCTCTGTAACACAGTACACAGCTCTGCTACCTGCAGGTTACACATACAGATCTGCTACACAGTACACAGCTCTGCTACCTGCAGGTTACACATACAGATCTGCTACCTGCAGGTTACACATACATCTCTGTAACACAGTACACAGCTCTGCTACATGCAGGTTACACATACATCTCTGTAACACAGTACACAGCTCTGCTACATGCAGGTTACACACACATCTCTAGTACAGAGCTCTATTTGATGGCTACTGTTCTGTACACTCTACCAGCTGCTGTGCACATCTGACCCCTCCCACACACGTGACTCGTCACATGGTCATGACGTCATCACAGGTCCTTTGCCTCTCCAGCAGCTAGCAGCTCCGTCAGGTGAAGAGTGTGTGTAGTAGGGCGTATTTTGAGTTAGGGAGGACAGAGTTTTAGCTGATGTCTGAGGTCTGATGGAGTTTTGCCTGACGGAGGACAGAGTTTTGTCTGATGTCTGAGGTCTGATGGAGTTTTGCCTGACGGAGGACGGAGTTTTGTCTGATGTCTGAGGTCTGATGGAGTTTTGGGTGACGGAGGACGGAGTTTTGTCTGATGTCTGAGGTCTGATGGAGTTTTGGGTGACGGAGGACGGAGTTTTGTCTGATGTCTGAGGTCTGATGGAGTTTTGGGTGACGGAGGACGGAGTTTTGTCTGATGTCTGAGGTCTGATGGAGTTTTGGGTGACGGAGGACGGAGTTTTGTCTGATGTCTGAGGGCTGATGGAGTTTTGGGTGACGGAGGACGGAGTTTTGTCTGATTTCTGAGGTCTGATGGAGTTTTGCCTGATGGAGGACGGAGTTTTGTCTGATGTCTGAGGTCTGATGGAGTTTTGGGTGACGGAGGACGGAGTTTTGTCTGATGTCTGATGGAGTTTTGCCTGACGGAGGACGGAGTTTTGTCTGATGTCTGAGGGCTGATTGAGTTTTGCCTGACGGAGGATGGAGTTGTGGATGATGTCTGACGATGTCCTAATATGTATGCCGTATACCTGATTTATAGTGATCTGTAACAAACTAATTCTTAACTAATTTCTTGGCGAACATCGAAAAAGCTGCCAAATCGAATGCTTCACTCCTCTTCAGTCATCTCTAACACTTACACTCCAGAAATACATCCAGGCCTCTCTTGAACTGTTTTAGTGAACTCACCATCACCACCTCCTCAGGCAGAGAGTTCAATAGTCTCACTGCTCTTACCGTAAAGAATCCTTTTCTATGTTTGTGTACAAACCTTCTTTCCTCCAGACGAATAGGATGTCCCTTGTCACAGTCACAGTCCTTGGGATAAATAGATGATGGGAGAGATCTCTGTACTGACCCCTGTTATATTTATACATACTGTAGTTATTAGATCTCCCCTTAGGCTACTTTCACACTAGCGTTTCTCTTTATCGGTTGTGAGATCCATCATAGGATCTCAATACCGGAGAAAAACTCTCCAGTTTTGTCCCCATTCGTTGTCAATGGGGACAAAACATAACTAAACAGAACGGAATGCTCCAAAATGCATTCCGTTCAGTTTCGTTGTGTTCCCATACTGGAGAGCAAACCTCTGTCATGGGAATCCGTCCTCATTGACTTGCATTGTGGATCATGCCGGATCCGTTTTCTCTGACACAATCTGACAATAGAAAACTGATCCGCCCCCCATTGACTTTCAGTGGTGTTCATGACGGATCCGTCTTGGCTATGTTATAGATAATACATTTACCAATAGGATATTCAGTAAAACTGCAGTGTCATTACTCCAGTGGGACGCCGCTGGTTTGAATATATAGCGGGACGCCGCTACATCTTGTCGATGTGGGACAATTAACCAACGGTGCCTTTAATCAGTTTTGCATTGGACTTTGCAGGACATTATGAACATTGTCGGCATTATCTTACTCTGGGAGTAATTTGTGACAGTGAATTATACGAAAAATCATAGCTACTACATTCCCAGCGATTATCCATTGGCATATATCTCAAATCGATTATTTATGTGAATATTTATTCATCGATCCAAAGCACTTTATAACTGTATCTTAATTGGTACATATGCTATGTGAGTTTTAGTACTAGCTTATTGTCTAATTTATAGACCACCATTTATTATAGTCTATGCTATGTACTGTTGAATATTTAAAGAGTTTTATAATACGTGGGTTACAGCCCTGTTTGCTGTTTTAAAATTGTTTTAAAGAGAAATAAACTTCTGTATGATTCCAATATCTTGAGAGTGCCCAGTTCATCTATATCATTTCTCGGTTTACTCTGAGTGGACAGGGTGAGTCCACTTCACTGAGTGCACCTCTGTTTGGTCAGTGTGGGATCCTGTGCGCCACATCTATACTATCTATTGTACATATTTTCATATTTTAATCTGTTAGGCTAGATAAGACATTTGTGCGCCATGGCTTTTTTTATATATAGCATTTGTATATATATAGTATCTTTTTTTAATTTTTTTTAACCACTTGCAGACCGCCCATGGACTATAAATATCCACAGGCCGCAAGTATCTCTGCAAGAACTTTCCTGACTGTAGCTACACAATGTTCAATGAGCGTTGTCTATACAGACCAGGAAGTGGCAGTGCTGCTTTCTACTCTGATACCAGTAATCATGTGACCAGTGGGGGCTAGGTATCTGCATGAGTTGCTGGGTGTTTGCAGACTCAGAGGAGCTCTGCACTGTGCTTTGTATAACCTCTCTGTGCATTACCCCTTTAACATGAGCTAATATGTCAGCCCGAGTTCAAGGAGAAATCGGCGATAAGAAAGTAATATTATAATGCCCCTTTGTGGGAGAGGGGGCACAAAATGTAAAAAAAATATATATACACTAGCACACACTACACCACAGCTTCTAGCCCCTCTCCTTGCAACCACAAAATATATATCAGTAACTATATATCCCCTATATCAAAAGGACCATTATGGAAAGTAAACATACTGTAATCCAATCTAATCTTTGTTTTTTACCTTGTTTGTTTTTTATACATTTTCCTGTACAAAAAAATAAAAACCGCAAATAAAGCCCCATGCATTACTGAATAAAAGCACCAAAACGATTTACATAACCAAATGGAAATAAGTTATAGCTTTAAAGACACCCACTAATAGAACAGAAAATGCCTGTGGTCGGTCTTGCACTGATTAAATAAGGTTTGCGCATGTGAAAATAGTGAAGACTCCAACCTTCTAATGTTTGGTGTGTGTCCTTTTTAATTATGAGAAGTGATACTATAACAGCATTTAAATGCATTGCAATTGCAGACAAGATTAGGCATTTTCAATATAGCGCCGGCCATGTACGGTCCAGCAAATGCGGAACGCACACCGCCGGTGTCCATGTTTTGCAGATCTGCAATTTGTGGACCGCAAAACACTTATGCTCGTGTGAATGCACCCTAATGAGTAAAGTAGAAAGGCTATCTCCGTGCACCTAGTACGCTAACCTGACTTTATATCAAATGTTCACTTCTCCAAAGCATTTGACACTGTACCACATAAAAGGTTAGTATATAAAATGAGAATGCTCGGACTGGGAGAAAACATCTGTATGTGGGTAAGTAACTGGCTCAATGATAGAAAACAGAGGGTGGTTATTAATGGTACACACTCAGATTGGGTCACTGTCACTAGTGGGGTACCTCGGGGGTCAGTATTGGGCTCTATTCTCTTCAATATATTTATTAATGATCTTGTAGAAGGCTTGCATAGTAAAGTATCAATTTTTGCAGATGACACTAAACTGTGTAAAGTAATTAACACTGAAGAGGACAGTATACTAATACAGAGGGATCTGGATAGATTGGAGGCTTGGGCAGATAAGTGGCAGATGAGGTTTAACACTGACAAATGTAAAGTTATGCACATGGGAAGGAATAATGCAAGTCACCCGTACATACTAAATGGTAAAACACTGGGTAACACTGACATGGAAAAGGATCTAGGAATTTTAATAAACAGCAAACTAAGCTGCAAAAAACAGTGTCAGGCAGCTGCTGCCAAGGCCAATAAGATAATGGGTTGTATCAAAAGGGGCATAGATGCCCGTGATAAGAACATAGTCCTACCACTTTACAAATCGCTAGTCAGACCACACATGGAGTACTGTGTACAGTTCTGGGCTCCAGTGAACAAAGCAGACATAGCAGAGCTGGAGAGGGTCCAGAGGAGGGCAACTAAAGTAATAACTGGAATGGGGCAACTACAGTACCCTGAAATATTATCAAAATGAGGGTTATTCACTTTAGAAAAAAGACGACTGAGGGGAGATCTCATTACTATGTATAAATATATCAGGAGACAGTACAGAGATCTCTCCCATCATCTATTTATCCCCAGGACTGTTGCTGTGATGAGGGGACATCCTCTGTGTCTGGAGGAAAGAAGGTTTGTACACAAACATAGAAGAGGATTCTTTACGGTAAGAGCAGTGAGACTATGGAACTCTCTGCCTGAGGAGGTGGTGATGGTGAGTACAATAAAGGAATTCAAGAGGGGCCTGGATGTATTTCTGGAGTGTAATAATATTACAGGCTATAGCTACTAGAGCGGGGTCATTGATCCAGGGAGTTATTCTGATTGCCTGATTGGAGTCGGGAAGGAATTTTTTATTCCCCTAAAGTGGGGAAAATTGGCTTCTACCTCAGCTAATTTTCCTCTGGATCAACTTGCAGGATAACAGGCCGAACTGGATGGACAAATGTCTTTTTTCGGCCTTTTGTACTATGTTACTATGTTACATGGGACCCACACAGCAGTGTCGCACAAGTTTTTGGCCAAACTTTTTCATTTTAGTTATAATGGCCTAATGTCCAGAGGCAAGGCTTAGTCCTCATTCACATATACGTGGATTTTTACAGACCATGGTTCGTGAAAACCCATCCTGCTGAGTGCACGAGCACACAGCATCATTAGTTGCTATGACGCTGTGCGTTAGTCCACAGTGGTCCGTGAAAATCCATGTATTTGTGAATGAGGCCTTAGTCTTGAAATTTCTATATTGTTCTGGTGTTTAACTAGATATAGAAAATAAAGAATTATTTAGCTAGTATTCCTGTTTTCAAGACCAAGCTGCTGTGACATTTCATTCAAACACTGCTGAACCAGCAAGTGGCTTGCCACATAGGGGTAAAAAAAAGGAAAGTATTTTTGGCCGCATACAGTGATATTACCTAAGGATGACCTAATTCAAGAAACAAGCCTTGGATGTGTTAATTAGGAGAGAAAAAGAGCACGCTGCAGATTCATTTAACAGTGAAGCATATGTAAGTCTCTTAATTTGTTATAACTGTTATGAATTTGCTAAATTAATTATCACTCTTGCTTAGAAAAGTGCAAATTAATAGCAGATTCTCAGTACTGTTCTACCGCTGAGAGTGATTCTATTGCTAACGTGAAGCGCAGTCATGATTTTACTGTGTCTGCTGTGGAGAAGTATCCCATGTCTAGAATATGCACATAGAGAAATGGAAGATTTGTGAATTATCACTAATAAAACCAAGTAGTCAGCTAGTAAAAACTAGTAAAAAGTTAACTCAATTGCTTATGTAATGTTCAGTGGAAATAGGAGCCCACTGAGAGTTCTCCACATGAGCCTCCCCCTAAATGCAATATTAGTTTACACTGGTATGTGGTGGTTATATCTGTTATAGTGATAGTGTCGCTTCTCACTGTACAGAACACAATATAATACAGCTGTCACAGTCTAGGTCAGTAAGTGAGTGCCATGATGTGCTAAGTAAAGAAACCACAGGCCGACCCAGCCTCCAGAATTAGCATTAAACCAAGTGGGATTGCAAAAATGTAATGCTGAATGTAAATTAAAAATGTCAAGGCTTCATTTTGATCTATCATCATCTGTGCAGGTATTTATTAGAATGTCAGAAAAAAAAACTATGAATGTGTTTCTACTGACAAATTATCTGATTTCTTTCTATTTTCAGCTGATTCTTTTATTTTTATCTTTCACAAACGGCACATTTCAAAGCTCTAGGGCTCTTTTCTCAAGTTTACAAATGTTTTTGTCACATATGTAGGGAAAAGTGCACCCCTCTACCCTCCACCCAAACCAGTTCTCCTACCAACTTTGAAGATCCGCCCTAAATAGTGGCCCCCAACTGGGCATGGTCCCTTCCTAAGTGCACAGGACCAAGAGTGTAGTCAGATAGAAATAGGTCAGAGCCAGGACAAGAGAACAATATCCAAATTAGAACACAAATATAGAAACCAAAAAACAAGCCAAGGTTAAAGCCAGAGGGCAGTGATGGCACCAAGACAAGAGAGAACTCACAGTTAGATTCCAGCCTGTCAGAACCAGAAGAGAACTCTGAAGTCAAAATCAACAGTCAGAGGCAGGTCAAACAGGTATCTGAGGTCAGAATCCAGGAAACCACAAGAAGAGATAACATGCAAGTGAGGCCCTGAAGGCCAATTACAGGCCCGCTGTTAGAAGGCAGGGACACTGGCGTTGAACTCGATTGGCCCAGTAATCCTGCTCAAGATACGTTACTCGCCCTGTAAGCCAGCATGCACAGGGATGCCGGCACCGTGCCTGATTGATGTGGCATCCCTGTGTGTTGATACAGCGACATCGCAATGTTCACGTAACCACAACAAGGAGGCCGGACTCACCTTTGGAACGTGGCTAGGTAAGTACATGACAGTTATCTTTTAAACTTTAGAAAGTAGTCCTAAAGCATCGAAATGCGTTATTTGTAGAAGATGAAAATAAAAGGATCAACTGGATCCTGACTGTGGGGTGTGTCTTGTGCCAATGTTATGTCCTATATTCCTCAAAGTTTCATTAAGTGAATCTTGCATTATACATTCTTAATGTTTTCCATGTAAGCAAGTGTGACCAAATCATAGAGGGTCCTTGGGTGGCTGGCAGCATCTACCAGTATATGTGACCATTAAACATGCATCATTAGTGTTGTGCCTAAATTTTATGAGGTGATTGGTTATAGAGTATTCACTTTGGGTTCAAAATTAGTTATTTATAGTTTAAACGTTTTTACTTTATGAGAACCATTTTCTTGTTTGGGCTCTACTCATTGGGTACACATGCCAAGGTGACCCTTTTATTTTTTAGCTTTTGTCCCAGCTCTGCACAGAGTGCATTGTAAATCACTTGGTTGATGTTAACCTCCCAAAGTGTCAAGTGTGGTGGCTAGTGGTCAAGATGCAGTTGGGCTTCTTGCTCACAGAATACAGTGGCCACCATGCCATCCTTTGCTCACTATTCTCTACTGTTCTCTCTATATCAGCTGGTTTAGACCGTTATTTATATATACAGTGTCAGAAAGATCTGACGGGAGCTACTGAAAAAATAGTATCAAACAGTAGTTTGACAGACAGGCAGATCTGTGAGATGCTTTAACTAAAACATGTCATTCAGTGCCAAAGTGCTCCAATACAAAGCCCCTAATGCCAGTGTGCGCTGCATACTAATTATTAAAAGACCTTTGGATACCATCATGCAGTAGAATGGAAATTTCATACAGGACACATTTGTTGTAGAAATGTATGCAACTGTAAAACACTTTCTGTAAATACCTTTCATGTCCCATGTGAACATACCCTTAAAAACCTTGGACCACTGTTCAAGATATATTTTTCTTACAAATTCTCTAATGTTAAGAGACTTTTTGCAATAAAAGGTTTATTTTAATGGAGTAAACTGCTCAATTGTGAGTAATTTCTAAGGGTGCTGTCACACCTTCAGGTTCTTTGATGCAGTTTTTGAAGCCAAAAGCAGGAATGTAATACCTTTTCTCCTTTTATGATCCACACCCCATTTGGGCTTCAGAAACTGCATCAAGAAACCTGGACTGACTTATCATTGAAGATATATTTGCGCATGGCTGCTAAAACGGCAATAACTTCACATCTACCATGCTACATACAGTTAAGTACCAGACAAAATAAAGAGGTTTCAAAGTAAAGTAGTGAATAGACTGTAGAATGTGCTGTAATGACAATGGAACAGAGTATATACCTGATAAGGTAGCAAAAGAGAGAATTCATGGAAATATCTGAAGAAACTTGAGAATAAAACAGTACTGTATACTACATAGAATGAATGCTGATCTATGTGAAAGGATACGGGATGTACTGTAGGATGTGTCCTATCCACACACAGAAGAAAAACCACAGACTTGGAATGCTGCTGAAAATACTTCATATCATCTGTGAAATGGAAAGAAACTTGACCTAGAGCACATTAACATACTTGGAAGTCAATATGTTCTTTTTGGTTCAATATAAAACATACAAAGTAAGTAACATATTGACTCCTGGGAATATTGACTCAAAATAATCATAAAATTCTGGTAACCATCACAGAGGCTTGTCTTTAAAGGGGTTTTCTGGGATTTTAATTCTGATGGCCTGTCCTCAGGATAGGTCATCAATATCTAATCGGTGAGGGTCCAACACCCTTCACTCCCGAAGATGAGCTACAGCTCTGGCGCCAGAACAACACAGCTCCGTCCATTGTGTAGGAGATGAAGCTTGTAACTCCACCACTGGTCCCATTCACTTCAATGAGAACAGTGCTACAGTTAACAGCTCTGTCCTCTGCACAACTAACAGATCTGTGTGGTTCTGGCAGCAGAGCTTCTCTATAACAAATGGCGCTCGGGAGTGTGAGGTGTTCATCAATATTGCAATCCCAGAAAACCCCTTTAAAGTTTCATGAAATACAGTATCTCAAATACTGTATGACGGAGAAGAAGACTTTGAACTGACATAAAAACGTATCTGTTCAAAAGAAGAAAGTTCCATATCGGAAACATGCAACACTGGTCTCATTGACACAATTTTTATTTACTTTTACCTTTTTCTTACCCAATATGCAGAATTGAAAATTCTTCTGTATCAAAAAATAAATAAAAAAAATAAAAAAAACTAAGCCAAATTAGTCAGTGAAACCATGCAATTAAGTGTATGTGTGTTTATGTGCTATACTAAGGATAGATTTTTTTTTTATTACTGACGCAAGTGTGATGTATTTTTTGTAAAGCTTACATGATGTAATAATGCAGCTTTTATTAAAATATCAAGACTCTTTATGGTAACTTTGAACTATGTTGAGGATTGGATTATTGTGTATAGAAACACTGTAAATCTCTTTTAGGTCAGGTCCACATCTAGTCTATTACGGATACATTATGCATCTGTGTTTTAGACAATTGTCCCTGTCCAACCGCTAACTTATGGACACAAACTCATAGCATCATAATGATCCATGATGCTGTGAGTTCGGGTCAGTTACGTCCACAGTCAGACTGGTTACACATCTGAAATATAAATTTATAATGTGGACCTGGACTTAGGCTCTGTTGGCACTAGCATCAAGGCTTCCATTTCTGACTAATCCTTAAATAATTGAAACAGATGCCAAACTTGACTTGTAATGGGATCAGTTTGATTTTTTTTAATTTTCCGCTGGGTAGGATAGTGTAGAAGAACAGGCAGTTCTGTGTAGCAAAAGCAATTTAAACTGAAGGATAAAAATCCTAATAAAAGTATTTAAATGAAAAAATTAGAGGTCTTTTAATTGTTTCTATAGCTTCTACACAGATCTATGTGTCTCCATGGAAACAAGCTACAATTTCAATGGAGTCAAATCCTGCGAACTTCCTTTCATCTGTCCCCTACTTCTTGCTAACCTACAGTAGCTATTGTATGAAGGAGATGGGTAAGAGAGTCTGAGACTGCAGGATGAGACTACACAGAGTTAGTAGTCTGTTACTATGGAAACACATAGATTTGCTTAGGAGCTATAGCAACAGAGCAGCCTCTTTAATAAAAGCCTATTTCAATGCTGTTTCATTTTTCACTTTAGAAGAATAAAAACAATTTGTTTGTAAAGGTGGACACAGCCTTACATGTGTTGTCCCCTTAAGACACAGGATAGGGGATAGGTATCTTATTTGCCAGGCCCTCAGAGGTTATATCCCTGCCGATCACAAGAATATGGGCCTCTTATTCCCTGTTTGTCAACTCTATGGGACAGTCAAAGATGGCTGAGTACAAGTGCTTGGGTATCATTGGCAACCCTCTAGAGCTGAATAGAGTGGCCACTGCACCATTCAAATGGGGGAGCACAAGCTCCCATTCTTTTAATCGGCAGGGGACCCAACAGTCGGACACTTAATACCCTATCTTGTGGATAATTAATTATTGCCTCAAGGTTTTATATACATATATATATATATATATATATATATACACACACACAGTTAGGTCCATATATATTTGGAAACTGACACAAATGATTTTTTTACCTGTTTACTAAAACATATTAAAATTTTAGTTATAACATGGACATAAAGTCCAGACTTTTAGCTTTCATTTGAGGGTATCCACATTAAAATTGGATGAATGGTTTAGGAGTTTCAGCTCCTTTACATGTGGCACCCTGTTTTTAAAGGGACCAAATTTAATGGACAATAGACTCAAAGGCTGTTTCATGGGCAGGTGTGGGCAATTCCTTCATTATTTCATTCTCAATTAAGCACATAAATACCTGGAGTTGATTTGAGGTGTGGTGCTTGCATTTTGAAGATTTTGCTGAGAATTAAACATGCAGTCAAAGGAGCTCTCCATGCAGGTGAAACAAGCCATCCTTCATCTGCGAAAACAGAAAAAACATATCTGAGAAATTGCTACACTATTAGGAGTGGAAAAAACTACAGTTTGGTACATCCTGAGAGAGAAAGAAAGAAAGCACTGGTGAACTCAACATTGCAAAAAGACCTGGACGTCCATGGAAGACAACAGTGGTGGATGATCGCAGAAAAATTATCATGGTGAAGAGAAACCCCTTCACAACAGCCAACCAAGTGAACAACACTCCCCAGGATATATGAGTATAAATATCCAAATCTACCATAAAGAGAAGACTGCATGAGAGTAAATACAGAGGGTTCACTGCACGGTGCAAGCCACTCATAAGCCTTCAAGAATAAGAAGACTAGATTGGACTTTGCTAAAAAAAAATCTTAAAAAGCCAGCACACTTCAAGATCAACCTTTACCAGAATGATGGAAAGAAAAAAGTATGGTGAAGGCATGGTACAACTCATGATCCAAAGCATACTACATCATCTGTAAAACAGCGGAGGCAGTGTTATGTCTTGGGCAGGCATGGCTGCCAGTGGCACTGGGTCCCTAGTGTTTATTGATGATGTGACACAGGACAGAAGCAGCCAGATGAAATCTGGGGTTTTCAGAGACATACTGTCTGGTCAAATCCTGCCAAATGCAGCCAAACTGATTGGTCAGCGTTTCATAATACAGATGGACAATGACCCAAAACATAAAGCCAAAGCAACCCAGGAGTTTGATAAAACAAAGTAGTGGAATGTTCTTGAATGGCCAAGTCAGTCACCTGATCTGAACCAAATAGAGCATGCATTTCACTTGTTAAAGACTAAACTTTAGACAGAAAGGCCCACAAGCAAACAGCAACTGAAAACCACTGCAGTAAAGGCCTGGCAGAGCATTAAAAAGGAGGAAACACAATTGGTGATGTTCATGAGTTCAAGACTTCAGGCAGTCATTGCCAACAAAGGGTTTTCAACCAAGTATTATAAATTAACATTTTATTTACAATTATTTTATTTGTCCTATTAATTTTGAGCCCCTAAAATGAAGGGATTGAGTTTAAAAAATGCTTTTATTCCCCCCCTTTTTTAATGCAATGATTTTGTTCAACCCACTGAAATAAAGCTGAAAGTCTGAACGTCAACTGCATCTGAATTGTTTTGTTCAAAATCCATTGTGATAATGTACAGAACAAAAATGTTGTCTCTGTCCAAATATATATGGAACTTACTGTATATATATATATATATATATATATATATATATATATTAGAAACCATAAGTTTACATACACTATATAAAAATACACATATGCGTGTTTTTCTCAATATCTGACATGTAATCCGAATAAACCTTTCCTGTTTTTGGTCAATTAGGATTACCATAATTATTATTATTTGCCAAATGCCAGAATAATGAGAGAGAGAGAGAATGTTTTAAGGCATTTTTATTACTTTTTGCAAAGTCAAAAGTTTACATACATTTCATTTATATTTGGTACCATTGCCCTTAAACTGTATGACTTGGGTCAAACATTTTGGATATCCTACCACAAGCTTCTCACAATAGTTTGTCAGAATTTGGGCCCATTCCTCCTGACAAAACTGGTGTAACTGAGCCATGTTTGTTGGTCGCCTTGCTCGCACCTGCCTTTTCAGCTTAGCCCATAAATTTTCAATAGGATTGAGATCAGGGCTTTGTGATGGCCACTCTAAAACATTGACTTTGTTATCCTTAAGTCACTTTGTAACCAGTTTAGCAGTATGCTTCGGGTCATTGTCCATTTGGAAGACCTATTTCCGCCCAAGCTTTAACTTCCTGGCTGATGTCTTGATATGTTGCTTCAGTATTTCCACATAATCTTCTTTCCTCATGATGCCATCTATTTTGTGAAGTGCACCAGTCCCTCCTGCAGCAAAACAACCCCACAACATAATGCTGCCACCCCCATATTTCACAGTTGGGATGGTGTTCTAAGGCTTTTAAGCTTCTCCCTTTTTCCTCCAAATGTAACAATGGTCACTCATTATGGCCCAAAAGTTCAATTTTAGTTTTGTCAGACCACACGACATGTCTCCAAAAATGTAGGTCTTTGTTCCTATGTGCATTTGCAAACATTAATCTGGCTTTTTTATGTTTCTTTTGGAGTAATGGCTTCTTCTTGGCAGATTGGCCTTTCAACCCATATTGATACAGTACTCGTTTCACTATGGATATTGACACAATCTTACCAGCTTCAGCCATCATCTTCACAAGGTATTTTGCTTTTGTTCTTGGGTTAATATGCACATGTCGAACCAGAACACGTTGATCTTTGGGACACAGAACTCCATTTCCTTCCTGAGCGGTATGATGGCTGAACATTCCTATCTTGTTTGTACTTGCGTATAATTATTTGTACAGATGAACGAGGCACCTTCAGGTATCTTGAAATTGCACCCAAGGTTGAGCCAGACTTGTGCAAGTCCACAATTTTCTTCCTGATATCTTGGCTGATTTCTTTAGCCTTTCCCATGATGGTACACAAAGAAGCAATGTGTTTCAGGTGTGCATTTAAATACATCCACAGGTGTGTCTCTAATTAACTCAGATGTTGCCAACAAATCTAACAGAAGCTTCCAAACACATGACATCATCATATGGGCAGTCCAGAATTGTTTAAAGGCATAGTAATCTTAGTGTATGTAAACTTTTGACATTGCAGAAAGTAATAAAAAAAAGTGTCTTAAAACATTCTCTCTCTCATTATTCTGGCATTTGGCAAATAATAATAATAATAATAATCATTATGGTAATCCTAAGTGACCAAAAACAGGAAAGGTTTATTCTGATTCCATGTCAGATATTGAGAAAAACATGCATGTGTCTTTTTATATAGTGTATGTAAACTTTTGGTTTCAACTGTGTATATATATATATATATATATATATATATATATATATGCACACACACACTCTTAACTTGGTTAAGTACCACAAAATGAAAAGCAGTTATGAATGCACAAATCATTATTACCACTTTACTGGAATGCATGTTAAAAAGAGGGGCTATATTCTATAATATGGTGAAGAGAGGGAAATGTTGTTTTAAGAAGCTATTAATATAACAGGAATCCTGGCAGAAGAAGGCTTCTGGTAAATGTGCCAAAACATATTTGCACATTTGTCCTTAGTAATATACTGTATTTAATGTTGCCAACCATTTCCTGAAACATGGGTGGTCGATTTAATGTATAGAAATTGAGTTATATTCATAAACTGGGTTGGTATGTGTATATATATTTATAGAACACACACACATGGGTAGATGGTTTGGCTGAGGAAATATTTAGTATCCTAAGAGTCAGATATAGAATTCTTGTTATACGACACAGGTGATGCACATGGAGAAGCCTTTGTCATGGTCTATGACTGCTTCTGGAATGGATCATAGTTTAGATGTTGCCCCCAATAAAGTCTATGAATTGTAAAACTACTGCAATCGTGTTTGTGAATATCTAGCAAGGACTACAGTACACTGCCAAATCCAGGAGTGGACCCTGAGAAAAAGTATAATGGAAAGATTTGTGTTTTGGACATGCTCCTGGTTTTGGCTTACAAATACTGATGAGAAATACTGACTACAAGAAAGTAGCTTTAGTTATACTCCGATGTTGCATGCAGTGTCAGGCTGCAGCCCTTCAAAGCCCTACATTGAAAGTAGAAGAACACAGCACTCGTACTTAGTATGCAGTGAAAGCCGCTGATTTTAAAAACTTGCAGTCAAAAAGTTGCACTGTTTAGTGAATAAAATCTTTTTGTGGCTTTTGTGGCATCTTAAGTGCAGGGGTTTCAAAATGGCTATGAAATAAAATGTCTGATTTCTACCTCCAATATTTTCATGTGTGTGGCAAGTCATAGGCATCCGCAGTGTAAAAGAGATGTAATATATCGACACAACTAAAGGACTTTTGGGTCTGTTTTGTAAATAAATAGAGGAATATTTCTGAAAACTAGTGCTATGCTCAAAAAAAGATTAAGATGCTCACTTTTTCTAGACTTTAGTAGGAAGAAAAAAAAATGATTAGATTCTCTCTTTTACACTTTTTTCAATTTTTTTGTAGATCAGTTTTCATAAATGTCCCCCCTGGTGAGATCATTTATGTTCTTTCTCTCTTGCCTTTTATGTCTTTGGAATGCTCTTAAGACTGTACCGTTCCACATAAATGAATAGCTCATCTATTACCTTAACTGTGTGTATAATAAACCAATTAGGATTCAGAGGGAGCGTTGGTTCTCTCAAGAACCCTCAGTGATAGACAGACGGTTGATCTGTCAACAGATTGAAGACAAAAACAGCCCCGGCTTCCCTTTTATTATACAGATTAGACAAAAATGAACACATAACATGTAGACGCTACCCTGCTGTAATTCCATTTTTTTTGCAGGTTGATGTCATTTAAGCTAAAGAAAAAAAAAAGTTAGCTCAAGTGGCAGCTTTCGGTTTCAGGAAACCTTCAAATCAGAGACTGGCGATTCATTATTATCCGCAGCCGGCAATCCATCTGACATGTAAGAAATAAAATTAGCAACTGTCATGGCATGACGAGTTAATTTCCTGACAGTCTTGACACTGAAAAGTCATTTGGAGACATAGAGATGGCTGATGAGAAACTGGCACTGTCTTAATTGGAGTGAGAGAAAGGCCATGAAGACACTGTGATCAGAGGACAGACTTGAGCTAATGTACAAGTAAAATGAAGGTGCTTATTTACGCCATTCTTCTCTCTTGACTTTCATTATTTACTTCTGCTAGAAGACATTCTATGTTTATTTGCTTGTCATAATTTGTAGCTTGTAATTATATCCTACGATGCTACCATTTACTTTCTCTTGGCTTTCTAAAGCATCCATGATTGGCTTTATTTCAGGGTGTCACTGAAACATGACATTTACTGTATAGAGAGGAAAGTGATGCCATGATGTTGATGGGAATCTCTGCAATTTGCTTAATTAGAGCTCTGCTCCTGCAATGCCATTTGTTTATCCTCTCGAATGGAAGATACATTGTTAACTTTCGGAGAGTGAAGTAAAAGCAGTAGTCATGATGGTGCATAGTGAGAACGTGTAGCTAAAGTCACGCATCCCATAAATAATAATTCTCTGGGGGATTTTTGCATTTGACAGCTCAATAAACACAGCTGCCAAATAAAACTGCTATGCCACTTGCTTTGGCATCATTTGCCTGGGTATCACCTTTTCTTTCCAGCCAAGCAGCAGAATAGTCATCACTAGAGATGAGCGAAGTTATGGAAAATTCGATTCGGCTGCCTCACATAATTACTTTGTCACAAAGCGCATTTCTTTGTATGTAGAAGGCGCAATGATGGGGAACGGCGATCGTGCCGCCCACGAACATTGAACCCCTGAGATGCCGCGTTTATCGTTGGTTGTGGCATCAGAGGTTACCATTTAGGCCTTTCAGGCGTTAATCAGGGTAAATAAAACAAAATAAAAAACCTTATCCATTTGATTGCGAGATTTCTTGTTTTATCTTCAATCAAGATGGCCACAACGGCCTCTTCGCACACAAATGGATGAAGTGAGTATGTTTTATTTTTACTACTATTTTAGGGAAAATTGATTAGTTACCATGAAGTGCAAGGAATTTTGGCTTCACAGCGAATTGAATTTTCCTGACATTTTGTTTGACTTTGATTCGCTCAACACTATTCATCACCCCACATCGTCACACTGCTGCATGAAAAATGGCTGACAACTACCTAGTATGGGGTGGCCACTCAAAGGAGTTTTCCAGGATCCGACGGGCCACAAGAACCCACCTTAATTACACATAGCTCTGATGTAAAAGAAAGTTTGTAATAATCTTATTGTCTCAAAGTTGCATGGATTGGCCGCTCGAGAACCTGTTCATGTGATCCTCCTCTACTTCTGAACATACTGCATCTACTGTCACTTACCAGGTTTCCGGTCTGGACTATAGATGGAATATTACTTCCACGGCTCAAGATGGGAGAGGTACCGTGGATGGGGCCTAATACCTGACATGCTCAGATGAATTCAGGAGTTTGCGCATGCACTAGGGATATTGAACTGGAAAATTCTTGTTCTAGTCAAATACTTAAAAGAAACATGGCTCCTTACAAAAGAAAGCTCCAATATGCTTAATAAAGAAAAAAATAAGTAACCGCTATTTACATAAAACCAGAAAACCACATTATGATTACTATTAATTATTACTTGCAATTAAAGGAATTTTTCTTTTTATCACTTCTTTACAGGATAGGTGATAAATGTGTGATTGCTAGGGGTCCCTAAGTTCCTTCAGTAAATGGAGTGGTGGTGTGCATGTGTCCAATCCCTTCATTCACATCTATGGGACTCCTGAGTACAGAGCTTTGCTATCTCTGTCAGTCCCAGGGGCGTGAATGGAGGGGTGGTCATGCAAGCTCCCCATCGCTCCGTTTCCATTGACTCAAAGTCTATATCTTTATGATTTACTCTTAAAAGACTGAGCATCCTACACTAACAAGCTGTGCTAATAAAATAAATCACTGGCTTTCGTACCTTATCACTAATTGAGATTTTAAGTCTTCCTGCATGTCATTCTGATTGAGGGCCCATTGGCATGGGCTGATACACAGGGCAATGACCTGGAATGTTGGCATGGCCTGATTCACAGGGTATTGACTGGAAATGTTGGCATGGCCTGATACACAGGGCAATGACTGGGAATGTTGGCATGGTCTGATACCCAGGGCAATGACTGGGAATGTTGGCATGGCCTGATACACAGGGCAATGACTGGGAATACTGGCATGGCCTGATACACAGGGCAATGACTGGGAATACTGGCATGGCCTGATACACAGGGCAATGACTGGGAATGTTGGCATGGTCTGATACCCAGGGCAATGACTGGGAATGTTGGCATGGCCTGATACACAGGGCAATGACTGGGAATACTTGCATGGCCTGATACACAGGGCAATGACTGGGAATACGGGCATGGCCTGATACACAGGGCAATGACTGGGAATGAACCGATCCTTTCTGCTCAATGGCCAATGATTTACATTCATTTACATGCAGCAATCATCCCCACTACTGCAATTGTTCATCCCGATGCAGATTGATTGTTTTTTAGTACTAGATCCCTGTTGCTGCCGACGAACAAATTTTAAGTGCCACATAAATGACGGATCGCTCAACAAAGAGTGATTTTCTCATTTGTCAGGTAAGTGGCGAATTCAAGGGCACACTCTACTAGGACAATTCGCATAGTGAATCAGTGGATGCGGATTGGTCTTTAGTCACCTGCCCAAACACACCTTGGTACCGGGGATTCCTACATGTCTTTATCACTGTGATTTAAGATAGCATGAGGAGGCTCGACCTCTATAATGTTGTCTACTAGCTATATGAGCTTGGGAGGTCTTAGGTAACTGATAAATACTCCTGCAGATTGGTCCCACACTACAACTCTGTAACAAAACATGTAGACGTGAGCATCTGTAGCAAAACATGTAGACGGGCTGCCTTTTGTGACACATTAGTAAATTATATTGTACAGTAGTGATCTTTGTTTGCTATTACAATCTCAGTGATACTGTACAGACAGAGATTACATTATTTTATTAGCACTGCTAGTTAAGGCGCATATACACGTACCGAGCTAAAGCCAATTGTCGGAAAGGAAGGGTTCCTTCCCTACAGTTGGATGCTCGTTTTTTACATTTACATGCAGCGATCACCTCCACAGTATAAGGACGGACGATGGCTATTGCGATTACTCATCCTCATGCATCTGCATTGTTTCTGGGCAGCAGATCGCTGTTTAGACATCACAATCTGCTGTCCAGAAACGATACTTTAAGTGCCTGCACGAACCATCATTTCACCTGATGAACGAGTGTTTCGCTAGTTCATCAGGTGAACGGCTGTACCTTTACATGCACAGATTGTCGTTCCTGATAATCTGCCCAATTATCTTCCCATGTAAATCTACCTTTAGGATACTCAGTCTTTCAAGAGTAAATTATAAAGATACTGAGGATGATTTACCATTCCGTCTGTGCCAGAATTCTGGTGGTACAAGTTTTTTTTTTTTGATTTTTACGATAATTTTTATCAAAAGTGTTAGCTTTTAAGATGCACTAAATTTATCAAAGTGCAATGTTTGATAACTTTGGAGCAAATTATGGCAAGCAACATAGACTTAAGTAAGACCAACAAAATAGTTTTGAGTTTCAGTTCAATTGAGCCTGTGGAAGATTTGCCTGTGGCCATTTTTTTCCCAAAGACAATAAATACTTGCAGCATAGGCTCATACTTGCACCAGGAGCTTAAAGGGGTTGCTTCACCTCGAACATTGGTGGCATATCACTAGGATATGCCACAAATGTCAGATAGCTGCAAGTTCCACCTCTGGGAGCTGCACCTATCTCTAGAATGAGCGCCGAATGTTCAGGAGAGTGCACCTCGCGTGTCTGCCTGTTCTCTATTCATTTCTATGGGAGCACTGAAGATACCGTAGCTGAGCTGCATGCTTGGGTATTTTTGGAAGTGCCACAGAAATTAGTGGAGACTGCATCGTAAGTGAGGCCACCGCTCCATTCAATCCTCTGGGACTGCTGGAGATAGTCGAGCCAGTGCTGGGCTATTTTCGGCAGTCCCATAGAAATGATTTTAAGGCAGCCGTGCACGAGTGATTGCTTTCTGCTCACTTTGGGGGTCCCGTTCTGGAGATAGGTGTAGGACCCACACCTATCTGACATTGGTGGCATATCCTACCAATATGATACCAATGCTCGAGGTAAAACAACCCCTTTAAGTTCTGCTTAGTATATATTATTCACCACACCATTCACACAGTAAACTCTGGAACCCCCATTCTTGTGATTGGCGGGGGTCCCAGCAGTCAGACCTCTAGCAATCATACATTTATCACCTATCCTAATTGTTGCCAATGGAAAATCCACCTTCAAGTAACATGATTTGTTGGCATTTTTAAAGGGGTTGTTTAACCCTGGGAACTTCTCTACAAATCCCACTGTATGGCCAGATCTGCGGTGGTGATCATAGTTACCTGATTCCTGCTGGCTCTGGAGGTCCCTGATCTCCCTGCATCAACATTTGGTTTTACACTGGGCCATGTGATGACTGCAGCAGTCACGTTTTACTAATGCATCATATGACCCAATGACATGCGTGTGTAACATGTCACCGCTACAGCAATGATGTGATCTCCAGTAGCATCAAGCCAGATGTTGATGTGGGAGACCTTGAGCTTACAAAGGCAGCAATGGAGTCGAAATCCAGCAGCAGCGATCAGGTAAGTATGATAACTACCGCAGGTCTAGCCATGCTGTGGGGTCTGTAGCAAAGGTGCCCTTTGGTGAACCACCCCTTTAAGCAAGGTAAAATACCTACAAAGGTGAAACTACAGCATTAGTTGTAAACTGCAGAGATTTTTATCCAGTATATTCGTTTTAATGTGCAATGTAAAAAGGTCAGTAACAGAGATTAACACAAATCATACATGAAACTTGTGGAAAAGGTGCCTGCAAGTTATGCCTTATTTCACCTTCTCAGATGTCGAGAAGAAGCATATCAACAAAGGACATCATTCTAATATGTAGCTGACTGCAAAGCTATCAGTGACAATGATAACTCACACACAAGAAACTCAGCTTACAACTAAAGATGAAAATTGTTTTATTTTCACATTTGAACTTCCAAAATGTGTCTCAAAAGGTCAATAAAAAAAGTTCTCAGCTCACAGTGATCACTGCACCAATTAGTTGAATGATGACCTGTCCCTTTACTGCTGCATGCTGTTACTAACCTCTGAGGACAACAAGGTACAGAGCAGAGACTGTATGACTGCTGAATGAGAACTGTACCAAATGTCTGTAAGCTAATTAGTCTTGATTTCTACACCATAGTATTCCATTTTACTAAACTGTGAGCGTCTTTTTCTATTATAGTCATTTGAGAATCCTAACAAATGTAAATGAAAAGGTAAATTTTGAGAAATCAGAGCTGTTTTCTGGTGTTTTCCCAAGTGGATTTGGAAAGCACCAGCAGTAAAAAGAAGCAAGACCAGTAACACTTTAAATTATTTAAAGTGGAGAATATACCCATTAACTATAGAACTTACTAGCAGAAGGACCTAACTTTGCACGGGTATATTTTATCTATTTAATTTAATGTTTGTGTGTGTCATTAAAAGATATCGACAGTATCCACTAAAACAGTGACATCTACAGTACCCCGCCCCCTTAACAGTGACCTCCACAGCGGATGCCCCATTATTAGTGACCTCCACAGTACCCCGTCTCGTTAACAGTGATTTCCACAATAACCCGCCCGCTTAACAGTGACCTCCACAGAGCGCCATTCCCTTAAAATGTGACCTCCACAACACCCCGCCCCTTAACAGTGACCTTTACAGAACCTCGCCCCTTAACACTGATCTCCATAGCGGACCGTCCCCTTAACTGTGACCTCCACTGTTCCCTGACCCCTTAACAGAGACTTCCACAGCATCCCGCCCCCTTAACAGTGACCTTCATAGCAACCCTCCCCTTTAACGTGTTTAGGACATAGGGCATACCAGTACGCCCTAATGTCCCGATCCTTAAGGACACAGGACGTACCGGTACGTCCTATGTATTTCCGATCACCTCTGCGCGGAGGGCGGTGATTAGAACAAGGTGCCTGCTGGAATCATTGAGCAGGGACCTTGGCTAAATGCGCAGGAGGGTCCCGTGACGGCGATTGCCGCAAACCACAGGTCAATTCAGACAAGCGGTTTGCGACTTTTTATGGTGCAGCGGCAGGCGGTGATGCCATCGGGTCCCTGTGGGGCTGTAGGGGGGACCCGATGGCATGGAAAGTATGAGGCATCTGCGCTGCCTTCCCGTGACGAGCCTGTGAGATCCAGCCCCCTGGATCTCACAGGCTGGAAGCTGTATGAGTAATACTCACTGTATTACTCATACAGCCAATGCATTCCATTACAGAAGTATTGGTATGCATTGTAAAGTATTAGACCCCCAAAAGTTGAAGTCCTAAAGTGGGACAAAAAATAAAGTGAAAAAATAAAGTTTTCTCCCCAAAAATTAAAAGTTTCAAGTAAAAATAAACAAAAACGTCATTTTCCCCAAATAAAGATAAAAACAATTGGTAAAAAATATTAGGTATCGCCGTGTCTGTAATGACCGTCTCTATAAACATATCACATGACTTAACCCCTCAGATGAACACCGTAAAAAATAAAAAATAAAAATTGTCCTAAATAAACAATTTTTTTGTCACCTTACATCACAAAAAGTACAACAGCAAAAAATTAAAAAGGCGTATGCCCACCAAAATAGTACCAATCTAACCGTCACCTCATCCCGCAAAAAATTAGCCCCTACTTGAGACAATCTCCCCCCCAAAAAAAACTATGGTTTAGAATATGGAGACACTAAAACATCATTTTTTTTGTTTTAAATAAGCTGTTATTGTGTAAAGCTTACATAAAAAAAGTATACATATTAGGTATCGCCGTGTCCGTATCGACCGGCTCTATAAAAATATCCCATGCCCTAATCCCTCAAAAGAACACTGTAAAAAATAAAAACATGACCTAACCCCTCAGGTGAACACCGTAAAAAATAAAAAAAATAAAAACTGTGCTAAAAAAACATTATTTGTCACCTTACATCACAAAAAGTGTAATAGCTAGTGATCAAAAAGTCATACGCACCCCAAAATAGTGCCAATCAAACCATCATCTCATCCCACAAAAATCATACCCTACCCAAGATAATCGCCCAAAAACTGAAAAAAGTATGGCTCTCAGACTATGGAAACACTAAAACATAATTATTATTTTTTTCTAAAATGAAATAATTGTGTAAAACTTACATAAATAAAAAAAAGTATGCATATCAGGTATCACCACGTCCGTGACAACCTGGTCTTTAAAAATACCACATGATCTAACCTGTCAGATGAATGTTGTAAATAACAAAAAATAAAAACGGTGCCAAAACAGCTATTTCTTGTTACCTTGCCTCACAAAAAGTGTAATATAGAGCAACCAAAAATCATATGTACCCTAAAATAGTACCAACAAAACTGCCATCCTATCCCGTAGTTTCTAAAATGGGGTCACTTTTTGGGAGTTTCTACTCTAGGGGTGCATCAGGGGGGCTTCAAATGGGACATGGTGTAAAAAAAACAGTCCAGCAAAATCTGCCTTCCAAAAACTGTATGGCATTCCTTTCCTTCTGCGCGCTGCCGTGTGCCCGTACAGCGGTTTACGACCACATATGGGGTGTTTCCGTAAACTACAGGATCAGAGCCATAAATATTGAGTTTGATTTGGCTGTTAACCCTTGCTTTGTAACTGGAAAAAAATTATAAAAATTGAAAATCTGCCCAAAAAGTGAAATTTTGAAATTGTATCTCTATTTTCCATTAATTCTTGTTGAACACCTAAACAGTTAAGGCTACTTTCACACTAGCGTTCGATCGGATCCGTTCTGAACGGATCCGATCATAATAATGCAGACGGAGGCTCCGTTCAGAACGGATCCGTCTGCATTATATTAGCATATAAAAGCTAAGTGTGAAAATAGCCTCGTACGGATCCGTCCAGACTTTCAATGTAAAGTCAATGGGGGACGGATCCGCTTGAAGATTGAGCCATATTGTGGCATCTTCAAACGGATCCGTCCCCATTGACTTACATTGTAAGTCTGGACGGATCCGCACGCCTCCGCACGGCCAGGCGGACACCCGAACGCTGCAAGCAGCGTTCAGCTGTCCGCCTGTCCGTGCGGAGGCGAGCGGAGCGGAGGCTGAACGCCGCCAGACTGATGCAGTCTGAGCGGATCCGCATCCATTCAGACTGCATCAGGGCTGGACGGAAGCGTTCGGGTCCGCTCGTGAGCCCCTTCAAACGGAGCTCACGAGCGGACCGACGAACGCTAGTGTGAAAGTAGCCTAACAAAGTTGGTAAAATCAGTTTTGAATACCTTGAGGGGTGTAGTTTCTAGAATGGGGTCACTTTTTTGGAGTTTATACTCTAGGGGTGCATCAGGGGGGCTTCAAATAGGACATGGTGTCAAAAAAACAGTCCAGCAAAATCTTCCTCCCAAAAACCATATGGCATTCCTTTCCTTCTGTGCCCTGCCGTGTGCCCGTACAGCAGTTTACGACCACATATGGGGTGTTTCTGTAAACTACAGAATCAGAGCCATAAATATTGAGTTTGGTTTAGCTGGTAATCCTTGCTTTGTAACTGTAAAAAAAATTATTATAATGGAAAATCTGCCAAAAAAGTGAAATTTTGAAATTGTATCTCTATTTTCCATTAATTCTTGTGGAACACCTAAAGGGTTGACAAAGTTTGTAAAATCAGTTTTGAATACCTTGAGGGGTGTAGTTTCTAGAATGGGGTCATTTTAGGGTGGTTTCTATTATGTAGGCCTCATGCACACGATCGTTGTTTCATTCTATGTCCGTTGTTCAGTTTTTCGTGATTTTCTGCGGACCCATTGACTTTCAATGGGTCCGTTGAAAACTTGGCTAATGCACCGTTTGTCATCCGCATCCGTGATCCGTGGTTCCAGTCCGTCAAAAAAATATAACCTGTCCTATTTTTTTCACGGAAAACGGTTCAAGTCAATGGGTCCATGAAAAAAACGTGGAGGCACACAAGATTGTCATCCGCGTCCGCGTCCGTTTTTTTCCTAAAATTTGCATGGCAAACTTGACTTATACTTTTTTTTACTTTCCTTCATGTCTGGTGATCCTCCAAAAATAAAGGAAGGCACACAGAAACAAAAATGGAAACGGATCACGGAACAACGGAACCCTTATTTTGCGGAATGGAACAGTCGTGTGCATGAGGCCTAAGCCTTACAAAGTGACTTTAGATCTGAACTGGTCCTTGAAAAGTGGGTTTTTGAAAATTTCAGAAAATTTCTGAAAAATTTCAAGATTTGCTTCTAAACTTCTAAGCCTTGTAACAGCCCCAAACCTTAACAGTGACCACCCCAATGGCCCGCCCCTTTAACAGTGACCTCCACAGCGATTACCCCTTTATTAGTGACCTCCACAGTACCCCATCTCCTTAACAATGATTTCCACAACACCCCGTCCGCCTAACAGTGGCCTCTACAGCAATATGCCCCTTAACATTAACCTCTATAGCGGAACGTCCCCTTAACTGTGACCTTCACAGCAGCTTGCCCATAGGATGGCCAGAGATCCGGTTATACGCCGAACAGTCCGGCTTTCAAACTCCCTGTCCTCTGTCCGGTGCAGGGCCTGGATGGACACAGGGATGTCCTTTTGAACAACTCATTCTCAGACAGCAGCACTGGGCTGTCTGAGCGTGAGCTGCAGGGAGAAAGGCACCCTCCCTCCCACCCCTGCAGCTGACAGAAGTTGATTTTTACCTTAATTTCTCAATCCCTGTTGGCTGCAGAGTGGGAGGGGGCATGGCCTAACCGGATTGGGGCATGGCTTAGCGGGTCCTGGGGGCACGACTTTTAAGTCCGTCTTTTGATGGTGGCCTGAATGGCCACCCTATCTGCCCCTGAACAGCACTCCGCTCACTTAACAGTGTCATCCACAGCGACCATAGGTTACAGTCCTCTTAACTGTGACCTCCACCATTACTTTCCCCTTTTAACAGTGACTGCCACAGTACCTCGCTTCCTTAAAGGATATGTGTCACACTTAGACCCTAATTTCAATTTTCATATACGTAGTTACTAATAACAAGATATTCCAGAATCAGTTACTATTAGACTGACTTACCCCATATTTAATAAGATTCAGCCCTTAGCAACCAGTCTGCATAAAACTGCAATTTCACTATTCAGTTAAGATGGCCACCACTGCCCTCACCCTGAGGCTAATCCCTCCTGCACTCACTAGCTAGTAACAATAGCCCCCCAAAAGTGTCAGTAACCAGAGCCCTCCCCCCTTTAGCAGGCCGTGATGGGGACAAGCCTTCCTAGCTGCTAGGGAGGCTTGTCCCCATCACGGCCTGCTATTGGCTACACATCCCCTTCTGTCACCGGATGTTTTATCCACGCGATGTGGAGATGCAGCGGCGGCTGTGCAGAAATCCATGTATACAATGGGCCACTGCATTGGGGGTGATTTTTGGATAACCCTTTAACATAACATAATACAACTGGGACCATATTGGTACCAGCATCCCTTTTAATCAGAAGTGCAATATTACAATTGCAGTCTAGTATCTAGAATTTGTCCTTCCACACTTTGTAGGGATGTGCAAACTGTACTTATAATTTTGTGTGTTTCCATGTGGTCTTCCATACAGGTTCCAAAGTATTTCCTTCCTCAAAACCAATTCTCTTTGCAAGTAGTTTAGGGGAGCTCACTGGTAATCAGATTGTACCCTTATGGAGATTTCACACATATGTATTTACATGGGTGCAAATAGTCTCCATTGACTGCCAGTGGCAAAACTCATCACTCGTACTTTCACTTTATACAAAAATTTCAACATGACAGGTTCCATAATTAATGGCTTCAAAAAATTTCTTAAAGGTTTCCTGAGCTTTCCAAACAAGTTTGCATGGTGGCTATGCTTCTTTGTACAGTCAAACTGTGTAGGAATGTGTCCTGTTTTGGGCTTCTCTAATGTCTTTTTCAGCCATATTATTCCCTGTTTAAGTTGCACAGCTAGATGCATTTCACTCAGAAGCAGGGGCATATCCTTTCTGTGAAATCTGGCAGCAGTGGAGATCACATTTACAGATACATAGGAGGTTCCTGTGAATTCATAAGCAGTGTAGAAGAAGTTCTTTTATCAGGCTCAGGATGTCAGCTAGCTCTGACATGCCCCCACTTTCTCTTAGCCGTCTTCTGAGTCCCTGTTACCAGGGACGAATCTTGCCTGATGACAGTGTACTGTAAATTAGATGGAAGTGAGACCCCTAGTGGCCATTATTTTGAAGCTTTTTTTCAGGTGGATGCAGGCATATTTTTTAAATTAAGTGATTAAAAAATTCGCTATTTGCACCATTCTCTATTAAATGAAATAGTGTGAAAGTACAGTGACTCTTTAAATATTAATCGTAAAAATAATCTCTATTAATTTCTATTATGTTTCAGTCCAGCAAGCTATATAGCTGAATATGTAGCTAATTAAATAATAGACAATGATAATTATAATATTAATACCTAAAACTGCCATTAAGATGAATATGAGGAAATAAGTCAAGCAATTGTAGTGGAGTTCTGATTCCCAGTGACACAGTTATTAGAGGCCTTAGTTTTAAAGAGCCTTTAAAGAACCAGCATTATGTTCCGGTCCTCCTGGGGCATCAGCAGCCCTATGTGAAAGTGCAATAAAGCAGTGACAATGGAAGCTGGTGGTTTGGTTCCCCCCCATCTAATTTATTTTTCAGCACATGCTAAAGTGAATACACCTGTAAGGGACTAGAAGGGTTGGCTTCCGGCTGGTAACAAGGAGACTTGCCACTAGTCATGATTAATAGAAGGCAGAACACATCTTTTAAAACATTTGTTAATGTGTCTCCTTCTTGAGAACCCAACATCTGGGGATTGTATCACAGATATCACAGCAAGTAACTCATTCCACCCCAGCTTGTCAACAGTCTGCTGATTTGCGCCATCAATCCTCCTCACAGATGCATTTTTTCCATCAGCAATACAATGACTGTACGCACAAGTACTATATAATAGTCTTACTGTATGGACTGTATATTTCTAAATTACTACCATATTTTAATTGACCAACAAAGTAAATCACGGCCACAGAGTAATAACTATTTTGTAGTATGACAATTTGACTTGGAGTTAATTTGAAGAAAAGTCTCTCTTCATGAATAGGAACAATACGCTAATAAGATAGCTGATAATAATAGGCTGATTTCTCCAATTCTAAGAATCCATAATGTCTCTTTAATAAAATAAAAATACAATAAATAAAATAAAATGAAAAACAAAAGTCAAAGGAAAAATAAAAATAAAATAAAAGTTCACCACTGTGTCTTCTTTTGGCGTCGCAGACCACTGCGTGAAGCGGGCTTATTCATATTCAAAACAATCAATTCAAGGAATATTTCCTGAGTCTTGATAAGGATAGGATACGTCAGCTTTTTGGTGATGCCAAACAACGAGATTCTACAAGAGGATAGTCTTTATCACAAAACAACCCTTCTGTAGATATAAAGGTTTAGGCACATAGTGAAGGTCCACCAATCTTCCAATTAAAAATTGGTTTTATTATACTCGCAAAAGTATAAAATCAATAGTCATAAAACAAGGTGTAAAGTTGTCCATAGTTATAACACCGCCCGACCCAGGTTTCGCCACACCAGCTTAATCAGGAGCGGATATTGCACCCACATGTGGGCGTTCCTTTTATATGGGTCTTGGGATGACAGAAAACATACATACTCCTCCCATCCCCTTCCATTTTCTTAAACTTCATAAATATATAAATAATAACATTCTTTAAAATAATCATACAGTAACAACTTCCATCATAATCAATTTTCATTTCCAATAATATGAAACATACCGGCTAGTATTATTTCCTTATACTCATAAATCAGAAATCCTATGTCACTATTAAATCCAACTGCTCTCCGCTATTCAACCAGACAGGGTTTAAGATCAAAGTCGATGTTCAGACCATCCGGCTTCAAGGACTGCATTCTGAAAATCCATTCTACTTCCCAGCCTTTAATTGCCGCCACCGAATCTCCACCTCGCCAATTCTGTTTAACTCTTTCTATCCCTGAAAACTTTTTTGCATGCATTTTTTTTTAAATGCATGGACACACTGTGAGTCTCGAGACCTTTTTTGATATTATTTTTGATATTATTGATGTGTTCTTGGACTCTTGTTTTAAGTTTACACATGGTATATATATCCGGAGGACCATGCGTAAACTTAAAACAATAATAATAATACTAGCCGGTATATGTTTCATATTATTGGAATAATAAAAATTGATTATGATGGAAGTTGTTACTGTATGATTATTTTAAAGAATGTTATTATTTATATATTTATGAAGTTTAAGAAAATGGTTGTTTTAAATGGAAGGGGATGGGAGGAGTATGTATGTTTTCTGTCATCCCAAGACCCATATAAAAGGAACGCCCACATGTGGGTGTAATATCCGCTCCTGATGAAGCTGGTGTGGCGAAACCTGGGTCAGGCGGTGTTATACCTACGGACAACTTTATACTTTGTTTTATGCCTATTGATTTTAGACTTTTGTGAGTATAATAAAACCAATTTTTATCTGGAAGATTGGTGGACCTTCACTATGTGCCTTAACCTTTAAATCTACAGAAGGGTTGTTTTGTGATAAAGACTATCCTCTTGTGGAATCTCATTGTTTGGCATCACCAAAAAGCTCACATATCCTATCTTTATCAAGACTAATCAAATATAGCCAAAGTAAGGCAGTGCGACTCATTCGTTGAATTGTCTAAGATTCTGTAAGGCTTATGTACAAGTGTATAGGCCCTTACTGTACGCCCACATGCCTCTGATTTCGTACAGTGTCCAATTTCATACACATCTAATAGAAAAGTGTTCATGACAAGTCCCATTGGATTCTGTATGTACAGAGACACTCTCCCTTAGGAAGCATTGTACAGTGACAGAGGCTATGAGGCTCCATGCTATGGAGTAGTATAGTCTCCATGTACTGACCCTGTGCACATGGCTCAGCTGGAGACAGATATATGATGGGAAATATAGTACAAGACCACTGGTTTGTTAGAAGACGACAATAGGTTACACCTAGTGACATATTGGTGTAAATTGAGATTGTCATGAAATGTGAAAGAATCTTAGACTGTCCAGAAAATATTAATGGGAAGTTTACAATCCCTTCCTCATCATTGCTTATCCTAAAAAGAAGTACTCTAGAAACACATCAACATAGATGGAGAACGAATTCAAAACTCTTTGTGAATGTTCAGCAAAGTGTGGTATCACAAAGAGCAACGGTCCAGGGCTTTAGCTCTATGATCAATAGTATTTTTATGTTGGCATTTTAAAAAGTGTGATGTATGACTAGTGAATAGATGAGAATACAACTTAGATCCACACCAATATTCCTGATTGGAAACAACAACAAATCTCCATGTTCTTACCTTGTTGCAATGCTTGACAGAACACAAAGTTTGAATATAGCCTTAAAGTGACCCTGTACTTAGTGACAATTTTGATCAGTGAGGGTCTGAGCGCTGAGACCTCCACTTATCACCACAACACAGATAAAGAAGTGCCCACATTGCAAGCACTTCCATCTCGCAGCAGGAGATGGAATCAAGTTGGTCCCTTAGACTTTCTATTGAGTCTATCTCACTCCATCTCCTGTAGTGAGAAGAGACAGAGAGCTCACTATGTGAGCACTTCTCTCTCTTTGTTGTAGCAATCCGCATGGATCTCAGCACCCAGACCCCCGCCCATGAAAACATTTGATTTATCACTCTTGATAATTTGATTTAAAGTGTACAGTGTACACTTTACAGTCACATCAGATTTTGAATTAACCTAATTGTTGGGGTAGGGCATTCTGGAGAACTGGTGCAGCTCAGGAGAAGTCTTAAAGACAGGAGTGAGAGGTTAAGATTATGGTGAATGTTAGTCATACGGTAAATCATTAACAGAACAGAAAACATGCATAGAGTGACAGAAATAAATTAGGGAGGAGGGGGGGGGGGCTTTGTGGTGAGAATGAGCAAATTAAGTAGAATCCTATACTGTATGGGCAACCAGTGCGTTGATTGGCACATCCTCAGGATAGGTCATCAATATCAGATCGGCAGGGGTCCGACATTGTATAGTAGCTGTGCATGGTATTGCAGCTCAGCCCCATTCACTTGAATGGGAATGAGCTGTGCCTAGACCAGGTAACTGGTGTACAGTGGCGTGACTAGCCTAGGAAGAGGCCTAAACACTCACAGAGTGCCTTGGCCTCTAACAACAGTTGATCAGTGGGGGTCCCAGAAATCTGACCCATGCTGATCTGATATTGATGACCTAACCTAAGGATAGATTAAAAAACACAGATCTAGAAAACAAGCTCTCATGCACCTTCAACATTTAATAAACATATTTGCATAGTAAAAAGTAGGGCTCTCAAATCTTGTCAATAATAACCACTGACCTGAATATTACATATGAATGTGAATGCAGTATGACCATCAACTGCCTTCATTTATCTTCTTCCATGATGGCAATATAGTATGCTACAGTAATCATATGAAAAAGATTGAATGGTCCAACCTGTTTGTATATATGTATATGTTCAAAGTGTAATATATAAAGACTGATGCTGTTAATGTCTTAATTAACAGACTGAATAGCGCCCCATCATCATTCTATCAATATTAGCAAGAAAAAACACATATCTCAAAGTATTTACCATTCCCAAAAGACTGGGACATCAACTTGCTTATAAATTATGTTTTATTGATATAATAAGGAATGTTCTGTATGCCTACAGATAGTCCACTGCCCCCCTATTTACATTATTTATCAACTGACAATGGGTATACCGAGGAGTGTGTGCTTTCTGTTACAGGAGGCAGGGGGAGCCATTGTTGCTATTTTGCTTGTCATAACCTTTTGGGAATATACACCCCCAAGTGTACTGTTTAAGTGGAATAGTTTGAACACACCATAGTATATATCGCTGCACCGATTCCCATAAGGACTATTGAAAGGTAATTAATGTATTTTAATAGGAATATAATGCACTACATCTCCCTATAAACTCTAGAAACCTGAGTGCCCTCCAACTTTTGATTTAGAATTTTGTAGCACTAACTTGCTTCATACCATTCTGTTTCAGTTGATGTGGTAGCATCTCATTTTCGATGGCTCCATCCCTTCCCAAAGGCTCCACCGCGCAACAATGATTTTGCTACTGAGAGAAAAACACGAGATTTATACTAAAATGAGCGCACTGATTCCAAATATGAACTCGGAATTTGCCTGACACATCTAGATTTTAACCCCTTAAGGACCCTGGGATTTTCCATTTTTGTGTTTTCGTTTTTCACTCCCTGCCTTCCCATAGTCTTAACTATTTTATTTTTCCATTCACATAGCCTTATGAGGGCTCATTTTTTGCAGGACAAGTTGTACTTTCTAATGGCACTATTTACGGTTGCATGCCATGTAGTAGGAAGCAGAAAAAAAATTCCAAACGGGGTAGAATTGGGGAAAAACGCAATTCTGATAAAGTTTTTTTTATTTTATTTACACTGTATACTATGCAAAAATTTTTTATCTTCATTCCCCAGGTCAGTACGTTTACAACGATACCACACTTGTCTAATTTTTCTAGCGTTTTAATACTAAAAAAAATTAAAACCTTTTTTTAAAACCATATTCTGACCCCTATAAAAAATTTTTAGTTATTGTGTATGGGGCTGTGTGAGGGCTCATTTTTTGCAAGACGATCTGTTCTTTTCAGTGATACCAATTTGAAGTGCGTGCGACTTTTTGATCACAATAAAAAAAAATATTGGGTAGTTGAAGGGACAAAAAATGGCAAATTGGCAGTTCCCCCCCCCCCCCGTTACGCCATTTGCCGTATGTCATTAATATTGTTATATTTGAATAGTATGGGCATTTTCGCACGAGGCGATGCCCATGATGTTTATTTTTTTATTGTTTCAATATTTTTATTTCTATTTTAAGGAAAGGGGGCTTATTTGAACTTAATTTTAGTTTTTTTATATTTGCAAAAACTTTTTTTTATTTTTATTTTAACTTTTTTTAAGTCACCTTGGGTGACAATAACTGGCAATCATTAGATTGCCTATTGTGTTCATTGATGTCTTTATAGACACCATTGAACACTTCATTTGCACTATACCAATACAATGTTGCCACCTAGTGGCCATATTGGTATAGTCATCTAATAGGCATCGAAGCCTGCTTGAGGCTTCAGCCTATTAGATCAATGTAACAGGTTCCCCAATCTCAACCGGGGAATGCTGTTACCGGAGCGGAAGTGCGCGACTTCTGCTTCTGGACTGCGCAGATGCCGTGGTCACATTTGAGGCAAGCTGGACAGATTTTGATAAAGTGATCTGTTATAGTGCTATCAGTTTTGAAACTTAAGATGGATAAATGCAAATGTGTTAACGATCCAGACAATTTCTGCTACACATGTGGCAAATACACTACTTATGATCAGCGCAAAAATCTGACAAAGCGAGTGCGTCTTGCAGCTTGGGATGCATTTGTGCTAGAAGTGCAGAACTTCATTGGGAACAGACGAGCTGCAAACTATGCTGAATTAGTAGACAACATGCTTACAGCATATGAACAACTTGGCTGCCGAATGTCATTGAAAGAGCATTTCTTACATTCCCATCTTGACTTTTTCCCATCCAATTTAGGACACGTAAGTGATGAACATGGAGAGCGGTTCGGTTCCATAAAGATATTTCTACAATGGAGAACAAGTATCAGTATAAGGCCGCTGGAATGTCAACATGATGGGGGACTTTTGCTGTTTTTTGCAACAGAAAAATATGACCGTTCACAAACGCAAAAGCAGATGCCTGAAGCACTTTTAACAGTACTGGGCCTTGCTCAAGTAAGACTTTTAAACTGAAAAACTAGACTTTTTGAAATTTTGTTATTACATTACATTTTCATACACTGTTTACTACGCAAACTTTGATGTAGATCAGGTATTTGTTGGAGTAAAACTCGTTCTGTTCAAAATTATTCAATGCTTTCCAAGTGCTTAATTCATACTTATGCATAGCAAAATTTAGTGACGTGTTCCAACAATTCTGACTTCGGATTTGTAATCTGCACATTCGATTTAATATGGGACAAATGGTTTTTGCCCAGTAGCAGACGAAAAGTTTTTTTTTGTTGTGTGGTGTATGGGGGCTGTTGAAAATGTAATTGAATATAATATATTTAATGAAAGTCAGTTGTTGGCTAGTGTATACTGTCTAGAACAAAATATATTTTTAATATGTGTTTTTTTAATTGCTTTTTGGTATCAAACCAACATAAAAAAGTAACATATCAAATCTCATTGGCCATATAAAATATATAGGAAGTATTAAAAAGAAAGGAGTTGATTAAAGTGCTTTGTTTTAGAAACGCAAATATTGGTTTATTCATTGTGATTCCAGGACAGAATATTATGCTCAAATTCTCTGTAACTCGGAGCAATAGCAGATGAACATCAGAATTCTGTCACCCGAAAACTGATGTTCAAAGTCTGTAATATCACTTGCAGATATAAAAATGTACAACAGACCTACAAGATAGCTGCTTCCCAATACAAGGCAGCTGAAAAGAAAAAAAGCTAATTATGCTGAACTTCCTCCTGTGTGCACTGTAAAGTGTACCAAGACACCTTTGGGAAAATGTCACCGGGTTTGGTAAATTGAAAACAAAATAAACACATCTGCAGTAGAACAATACATAACTTCATATGAGAAGGTTGGGAAGGCGACATAGCGAAGGTAGAGCTTGAAACTACTCCTACTCCTTCAAATTACTGGCAAAGCACAGAAATGTCACCCTGGAAGCAGATGGGGAACAACATGGTTTAAGATCCCTATGTTGAATCTTATGTTCCTTGACTTGTTATTAGAGCAATTTTGTTCTGTTTGTTAGTCACAAATTATCTGATTAAAATAAATGTATATGCAATATTTGTTTAAAAAAAAGAAAAATTAGTTTATTTGCCATAGCATTTTTTTTTTATTGAATTTGAGGTCTGGTCTGAAGTCTGCATTAATTTTAGGGGTCAGGTCTTGGTTCTGAATTAAATCTATTCTGGGGGCTTAATAGAGCATCTTTAATTAATTTTGTGTTATGCTCTGCAGTTGAAATTGTTCTAGGAATCTTGTCTAGGGTCTGGATTAATTTAGGGATCTGGTCTGGTTGTTCTGGAGACTGAATTCATTTAGGGGTCTAGTCTGAGGTCTGGATTTCTTTAGGGATCTAGCCTGGTGTCTAAGCATGGTGATGGCTGCAGAAACAAGAGGGCAAAGTTGTGTCAGCATTAAATTCTGCAGTCATCTGGAGAAGTCATTATGGCAGTCTGGGCTTGAGGGAGAAGGAAAGGAAAGTGAATGTCTACTATGAGAGAAGATGTCACCTGTGAATCACTTGTTTTATAGAGGACCTCTTGGCTCTTGTGACATGTCTGCTTTAGTAAATGCATGTATTCCACAAAAAGTATATAAGCAGTCTGTGTGTAGCCCAGGGCTAGTTGACAACTGAGTGTTACAACTCGCTTTGTAAAGAGGATGTTTC
Source organism: Bufo gargarizans (assembly GCF_014858855.1). Taxonomy (NCBI): domain Eukaryota; kingdom Metazoa; phylum Chordata; class Amphibia; order Anura; family Bufonidae; genus Bufo; species Bufo gargarizans. The sequence continues at coordinate 166,494,203 of NC_058084.1, forward strand.
CCTACACAGTTTGATAGTGTCAGTGATGATTGGATACTGTCAATGTGTAGGGGCATAGACCTTGGACAAGGAGAATGTTAACAAGATCAAGCCATTTTTACCTTTGCTGCCAGGCTTAATTTTGCAAATCTGACTTTATGTGATGATAACTTTGGAATGCTTTTGTGGCAAAACCAACCTCGCCACTGGGTTTTGGAGGGGCCTGGTTGCCAGCCTCTCACCCCAGGATTATGGCCCATACTAACTTTGAAGGAGAAGACAGACCGGCCATGCTTGCTGCCGGCCAAATGTGACTTCCATGGAATTCGGGAACCCTTGCTCGGATCTGGTTGATTTTAGGATATGTTGTTCACCCAGATCAGAGCTATCCATGGATGTATACATTATGGGGATGTGTGGGGTTTTGAGGTGTTTTCTGTGTGTTGGGAAAAATTTGTGTTTTCTATCTATGAGTGATTAAGTTAGCCCATTACGTTTGGTAATTGTATTTTGTTGATTGCATCTCAGACAATGCCAGTGTGTTAGTTAATTGCATCTCAGACAATGCCAGTGTGTTAGTTAATCTCAGACAATGCTCATTGTATTTTGTTGATTGCGTTACAGACAGAGGGAAGGGGTTTTGTGTACAATTGCTGGGAAGGTTTCAATACTGTAAATGCATGTGATTGGCTAAAATATAAACTGTCACAGTCTTCTACAAGGGCCCCAGGGGGAGTGTCCCTTGCTAGGAGACCTGCATAAAAGACTGAAAAATAACCCATTAAAGAGTTCCTGTTTTACATTCAACATAGAGCCTCGTCTCATGTGTGTGGGGATTGCTATACGCTGAAGATTTGCTATATTCCCCTGGCTATAACTACTAGCTCTTGTAAGAGCTGTTCCTGGCTCCTGTGGTGGTTTTGGTGTAGAGCTGAGTGCTTGGAGTCCTCGGGAAGCACTGGGAGCATCCATCAACGGAGGTACCTGGTCGGGGTGCTAGGAGATCTGTTACAGCTTTTATTTATCCAAGCCATTCTAAGATTGTTTTCTCTTGACATCTTGTACTTGATGTTAGAGGTAAATTTGGGTTGACAACGTTTACCTTTATATTAAAAAAAATCCCAAATTTACAGAAAAGTTGATGATGATACCTTATTAAATAGTTTTTACTTAAGATTCCCTATATGTCTACTTTATGTTGGCATCATTTAAAAAATTACATTTTATTTTTTTAGGATGTTAGAAGGCTTAGAATTTAAAGTATAACTGTCGTATTTTTTATTTTTTTGGAGTATTGGATTGTGGTGATTAATATCTCCTTGGTGGCCCTATTCCAACTTTTCACTGTGTATTCAATTACCCCTTAATTCCACAGTTTTGTTCCCTGTACTGCCTACTTTTACCTGTGCTTAAAATAGGGTTGCTAGGCATGGTCCGTCTATCTTGGTCCGTCTGCTTCTGCGTGCAAGGTCACAATGCTGACAGCCAGGTCCTCCCCAGCAGTGCATAACAGTGCCTGGGCTGTGTGCACTTCTACCTGTCCCTGCGCTTGGCAGACGCTCCCTCACTCAGCAGAGCTGGAGAAGTAGAGTGGAAGCAGCGCAGAGCAGGGAAGGGAGATCTGCCATCTGCTCAGTGTAAAAATGAAAGCAACATGTGGTAAGAGGACCCCTTTTTGCTGCAGGAGATTAACCCTTTAGGGGGGGAGGGCTCTGGTTACTGACACTTTTGGGGGGCTATTGTAACTGGCTAGTGAGGGCAGGCGGGATTAGCCTTAGGGTGAGGCAGTGGTGGCCATCTTAACTGAATAGTGAAACTGCAGTTTTATGCAGACTGGTTGCTAAGGGCTGAATCTTATTAAATATCGGGTAAGTCAGTCTAATAGTAACTAATTCTGGAATATCATGTTATTAGTAACTACATATATGAAAATTGAAATTAGGGTCTAAGTGTGACAGTTATCCTTTAAGAAGCAATTTTTCAAATTCTCTATAAAATCTTCAAAACCGACTTTCTAAAGGACCAGTTCAGTTCTAAAGTCACTTTGAGGTCCTTACGTAATAGAAACCACCCATAAATGACCTCATTTTAGAAACTACACTTCTCAAATTTCTCAAAACTGGTTTTACAAACTATGTTAACCCTTTAGGTGTTCCACAAGAATTAAAGAAAAATGGAAGTGAAATTTACAATTTTAAGTTTTTGTGCAGATTTTTTATTTTAATGTTTCCTATTAACACAGCAAGGATTAACAGCAAAACAAACCTCAATATTTATTACCCTGATTCTGCCGTTTATAAAAACACCCTATTTATGTTCATAAACCGCTGTGGGGCACACGGCAGTTCTCAGAAGGAAAGAAGCCACATATGGTGTTTGGAGGGCAGATTTTGCTGGAATGGCTTTTGGGTGTCGTGTCATATTTGAAGGCACACTAAGGCGCCCCTACAGTAGAACCCCCCCCCCCCAAATTTTGTAAACTACACTCCTCAAATAATTTATTGACGGGTTTACTAACTACTTTTACCTCAGAGGCGTTTCATAATATTTAGAAACACATGGCTGTGAGAAATTAAAAATTATATTTTTTACAAGAAAAAGTTGCTTAAGCCCAAATTTTTCACAAGGGATAAAAAGAAAAAAATGCACCCCACAATTTGTTACCTATTTTCCCCTGAATATGGCAACACCCCATATGTGGTCGTAAACTGCTGTATGAGCAGATGGCAGAATTAAAAAGGAAAGGAGCGGCATCTGCATTTTCTAACGTGGAGTTTGCTGAAATAGATTTTAAGGGTCATAGTTTTTTGAGTTTTTTGTTGATTGAGCTGTGTGGGGACTCATTTTTTTAGAGATGGGTTGTAGTTTTTAATGGAACCATTTTGGGGTACATATGACTTTGTAATCGCTTTTTATTTAATTTGTTTGTGAGGTGAAGTGGGCTAATATTGCAAATCTGCCAGTGTTTTTATTTTATTTTATTTTTGTATGAGGTTCTCCATGAAGTATATTTGATAAGATAATCTTATTCTGTGGGTTGATACTTTTATGGCAACACCAAATTTATATTGTTTTACTTATGTTCTGACACTTTTATATTATAAAATCCCTTTTTTTTAACTTCTTTTTTTTTTTAATCACCAAATTGAAGACTGATAACTTTTAGCTTTTTACATCAATGTGGCGTGTGAAAGCTTGTTTTTTGCAAGACGGGCTGTAATTTTTACTAGTACAATTTTGGGGTCTATATGACATTTTGAGCGTTTTTTATTCCATTTTCTAGGAGGTGAAGCAGGCAAAAATTGCATTTCTGTCAGTGTTTTTTTTTAATGGGGTTCTCCATGTGACATATTTAATATGATAATTTTATTCTGTGAATTGATACAGTTATGGCAACACCAAATTTGTATTTTTTTTTTTCATGTTCTACCACTTTTTTTTAACATAAAATCACTTTTTATTAAACTTTTTTTTTGCATCGCCAAAATCTAAGACCCATAATTGTTTTTATTTTTGCGTCAACATAGTTATATGAGGGCTTATTTTTTGTGGGATGGGCTGTAGTTTTTATTGATATCATTTTTGGTATACATGACTTTTTGATCACTTTTTATTCATTATTTTTAGGAGGTAAGGCAAAAAACAGCAATTCCGCCATAGTTTTTATTTTTACAGAGTTTACCTTGCAGGTTTAGTAGCATAATCATTTTATAGATCAGGTCATTATTGACGTGGCGATACCAATTATATGTAGTTTATTATTATTATTTATTTTTTCTAATCTCTTATAACTGAGCGGCTATGTGAAAAGGTTTATTTTCTTTTTAATTTACATTTTTATTTTTTTTACATTTTTTTAATACTTTTTTAATTTTCACACTTCTTGCATTTCAAAGTATAGTACTATCAGGTTTTCTGATGGCAACACTGGACGCATTTGCAAAGCCATGGCAACCATCGGGCCACTGCCATCACAACGAAGCAGCCCCATGGTTGAGAGAGGGAGCCCCCTCCCTCTATTAACCCCATGGATGCCACTGCCACGGCATCTAAGGGGTTATAGCAGTGTCAGCATACAGCTGACACTCACTGCTGATGGCGATGCCTGAGAAATTGATCCTCCACCATCACATTCAAGAGGACTGCAACATGGAGCACAGATGGGGGCAGGGGGCAGGGGGCTCATTTTGGCGCAGGGGACACAGACGGGCACAGTTAAGGACACAGACGGCACAATGGGAGCCATGGACTGGCACGTGCAGAGCACAGCTGGCAAAGTTAAAGGCACTGCACGCAGATCGCGCAGAGGGCACAGATGGGAAGGCAGGAGCTATTTGTGTGCATAGATCTCGGGGCAGGGGGCACATATTGGGGGCACAGATCAGCTAATGCCTGATGCACTTTTACACTGCCATGATCCGATTGGTTAGTCTGCATAGACTAATCAATCAGAGCAATCACCAGCAAGGGACCACTCTAATTGGCCCCTTGCCGGCATTACTGGACTGTACACTGTCCCTGAAAGCGGCACTGCAGGGGCAGAAGTTTTAATCCAAGCGCTTTGCAGCTCTTGCTGCCATAACGCTTATATATGTGATATCTGCAGTATGTGCAGATAGCACGTATATAGCCGTATGGCAGTCGTGAAGGGATTAAATTATGCAACAGGACATGAGCTTACTGTTCATCCAGAATTAAATGGACCTGTCACCATGAAGATGCAGTGCTATGTCTAAATGGGTTACAGCCTTCTCTGTATAAACCTTCCATGTGCTTGCGGGTCCATGCATTCGCACTACAATAGATAAGGCATGTCCTATTCTTTGCCACATCTTGCAGATCGTGGACCTATTGATGTCGATGGGTTCGCACTGCAATGTGGTATGCACAAGGCTGGTATCCATGTTGTGCAGATCTGCGGTTTGCAGTCCATAAAACGGACACAGTCGTGTGAATAGACCCTAAGTGTGTATACAGAGACAGCTGTCAATCACTGATAAGATCACCCACTTTTGAGTTTTGGTAAATCTTTTCCCATTGGTCAAATGCCAACTTTGTATAAAAAAATGGGAAAAGTTGTCCTTTGCAGAGATATTTCTCTCACCCAGCATGGGTATATGTAAAATGACACCCCAAAACACATTGCCCAACTTCTCCTGAGTACGGCGATACCAGATGTGTGACACTTTTTTGCAGCCTAGGTGGGCAAAGGGGCCCACATTCCAAAGAGCACCTTTAGGATTTCACCGTCCATTTTTTACAGATTTTGATTTCAAACTACTTCGCACACATTAGGGCCCCTAAATTGCCAGGGCAGTATAACTACCCCACAAGTAACCCCATTTTGGAAAGAAGACACCCCAAGGTATTCCGTGAGGGGCATGGCGAGTTCCTGGAATTTTTTATTTTTTGTCACAAGTTAGTGGAATATGAGACTTTGTAAGAAAAAAAAATAAATCATCATTTTCCGCTAACTTGTGACAAAAAATAAAAAAATTCTAGGAACTCGCCGTGCCCCTCACGGAATACCTTGGGGTGTCTTCTTTCCAAAATGGGGTCACTTGTGGGGTAGTTATACTGCCCTGGTATTCTAGGGGCCCTAATGTGTGGTAAGTAGTTTGAAATCAAAATGTGTAAAAATGACCGGTGAAATACGAAAGGTGCTCTTTGGAATGTGTGCCCCTTTGCCCACCTAGGCGGCAAAAAAGTGACACACATCTGGTATCGCCGTACTCAGGAGAAGTTAGGGAATGTGTTTTGGGGTGTCATTTTACATATACCCATGCTGGGTGAGAGAAATATCTCTGCAAAAGACAACTTTTACCATTTTTTTATACAAAGTTGGCATTTGACCAAGATATTTATCTCACCCAGCATGGGTATATGTAAAATGACACCCCAAAACACATTGCCCAACTTCTCCTGAGTACGGCGATACCAGATGTGTGACACTTTTTTGCAGCCTAGATGCGCAAAGGGGCCCAAATTCCTTTTAGGGGGGCATTTTTAGACATTTGGATCCCAGACTTCTTATCACGGTTTCGGGCCCCTAAAATGCCAGGGCAGTATAAATACCCCACATGTGACCCCATTTTGGAAAGAAGACACCCCAAGGTATGCAATGAGGGGCATGGCGAGTTCATCGAAATTTTTTTTTTGGGCACAAGTTAGCGGAAATTTATTTATTTATTTATTTTCTCACAAAGTCTTTCTTTCCGCTAACTTGGGACAAAAATGTCAATCTTTCATGGACTCAATATGCCCCTCACGGAATACCTTGGGGTGTCTTCTTTCCGAAATGGGGTCACATGTGGGGTATTTATACTGCCCTGGCATTTTAGGGGCCCTAAAGAGTGAGAAGAAGTCTGGAATATAAATGTCTAAAAAATGTTACGCATTTGGATTCCGTGAGGGGTATGGTGAGTTCATGTGAGATTTAATTTTTTGACACAAGTTAGTGGAATATGAGACTTTGCAAGAAAAAATAAATATATATATTTCCGCTAACTTGGGCCCAAAAAAATTCTGAATGGAGTCTTACAGGGGGGCGATCAATGACAGAGGGGGGATCAGGGAGTGTATATGGGGTGATCACCCCCCTGTCACTGATCACCCCTCTGTCATTGATCACCCCTCTGAAAGGCTCCATTCAGACGTCCATATGTTTTTTACGGATCCACGGATACATAGATTGGAACCGCAAAACACATACGGACGTCTGAATGGAGCCTTACATGGGGGTGATCAATGACAGGGGGGTGATCAATGACAGGGGGGTGATCAGGGAGTGTATATGGGGTGATCACCCCCCTGTCATTGATCACCCCCCTGTAAGGCTCCATTCAGACGTCCGTATGCGTTTTGCGGATCCGATCCATGGATGCGTGGATCCGTAAAACACATGCAGACGTCTGAATGGAGCCTTACAGGGGGGTGATCATCCCATATAGACTCCCTGATCACCCCCCTGTAAGGCTCCATTCAGACGTCCGTATGCGTTTTGCGGATCCGATCCATGGATGCGTGGATCCGTAAAACACATGCAGACGTCTGAATGGAGCCTTACAGGGGGGTGATCATCCCATATAGACTCCCTGCGTTTTACGGATCCGATCCATGGATGCGTGGATTAGTAAAACACATACGGGCATCTGAATGGAGCCTTACAGGGGGGTGATCAATGACAGGGGGGTGATCAATGACAGGGGGTGATCAGGGAGTGTATATGGGGTGATCACTCCTCTGTCATTGATCACCCCCCTGTAAGGCTCCATTCGATCCATGTATCCGTGGATCCGTAAAAATCATACGGACGTCTGAATGGAGCCTTACAGGGGGGTGATCAATGACGGAGGTGATCAGGGAGTCTATATGGGTGATCACTCCTCTGTCATTGATCACCCCCCTGTAAGGCTCCATTCAGACGTTCGCATGTGTTTTGCGGATCCGATCCATGTATCAGTGGATCCGTAAAAATCATACGGACGTCTGAATGGAGCCTTACAGGGGGGTGATCAATGACAGGGGGGTGATCAATGACAGGGAAGTGATCAGGAAGTCTATATGCGTGATCACCCCCTTGTCATTGATCACCCCCCTGTAAGGCTCCATTCAGACGTCCGTATGCGTTTTGCGGATCCGATCCATGTATCCGTGGATCTGTAAAAATCATACGGACCTCTGAATGGAGCCTTACAGGGGGGCGATCAATGACAGGGGGGCGATCAATGACAGGGGGGTGATCAATGACAGGGGGGTGATCAGGGAGTCTATATGGGCTGATCAGTGGTTCATAAAGGGTTAATAAGTGACAGGGGGGGTGTAGTGTAGTGTAGTGTAGGTGGTGTTTGGTGCTACTTTACTATGCTGCCTGAGTCCTCTGGTGGTCGATCCAAACAAAAGGGACCACCAGAGGACCAGGTAGCAGGTATATTAGACGCTGTTATCAAAACAGCGTCTAATATACCTGTTAGGGGTTAAAAAAATCACATCTCCAGCCTGCCAGCGAGCGATCTCCGCTGGCAGGCTGGAGATCCACTCGCTTACCTTCCGTTCCTGTGAGCGCGCGCGCCTGTGTGCGCGCGTTCACAGGAAATCCTATTGGCGTTAGCGTAGCCTGGGAGAGCCGCCGCAATGACGCCTTTCGGCGTTAGCGCGGCGGCAAGTGGTTAAACTGTAATTAGTATTCACCCCATTCTACAATTTATCAAATAATTCATACAACCCTCACAGTAGCACTGTGCACATTGTGTTAATTGATGCAGCTGCAACCTACACCAACATCTATTAAAAACATAGGGCGGGCATTATTTAAAAAAACAAAAAAAACTAAACTTTAGTCAAGAGCCTGCCGGTTGATTCACCATGGTTTCCTCAAAGGTACAGCATAAGAGCAAGAATACATTTCTTTGACTGGATATTTAAAAACATGTTTTCTATACCCTTTATTGTAACATTTAAAGTGATCTTGAGGCAGAGCCTCACTTTAATGATACAAAAATACTTTTAATCAAAATGTATAAGTCACAAAAATAGATCCTCCTATAAGAAAAAACTCGCATATAATGTGTAGATAACACTGGGGTCTAGTATAATATACTGAGCCAAGCCAAAAACAGAACCAATAACCCCAAAGAAAAGTGGGAGACACACACATAAAATATATGTAATTTATTGAGACATGATCACATAACAAACAATATATGAAACATAAGGCACAAGTGTACAGGAGGGGGGGAGACCTCATGTAAGGAGGTCAGATACAACCTCTCTCCCAAACACCCAACTGGCAGGGAAAAAGATGTCACAGCCCTAGGTATACATCAGCATGAAAATCGTGAGAACTGTAGGTTCACTCAAAGTGACATGTACTGGTATGTATGTTGCATGCACAGAAAGATAAATGAAAAAATGTACAAATAGCACAAGGCAAACTAGCCCACCCAAAAACCTGGGATGGCCACATAAGATATGCACATAGCCATTGAACTGTACAATACAGACAGAGGCAAGTGTGCCAAGTGCAGGTGGCAATAGAGATATAAAAAGAAATGTAACAACTAACTGAGCAAAACAACAAAACATGTATTACCCATCATATGCTGGACCCAGAGCGTGTGACCAAAGGCTGCACCTCGACGTACGGTTCACCTGGAGAGGCTTCGTCAGGAGGTGTGTCTCCCACTTTTCTTTGGGGTTATTGGTTCTGTTTTTGGGTTGGCTCAGCACAAAAATAGATCCTGACAAATTTTGGAGGCAAAGGAGAGTCTCTACAGAACCTATGGTATTGATGTGCACTGCATTACATATGCACAGACAGATCATTATAAAATACACATTGCACCCACTGTAACCATAGTAACATGAATATCCCGGTTTTCCATTTTCATTTTTGTTTTGCCAGTCTATACATCCACAGTGTATAATAAAATATGGTGGAAACATGGGAATCGTAGGCCTTAAAGTACCTGGTTTATTGTCATTTACTTCTAACAGCTCGGACTCTGTACTTTTAGATGGATTTGATTAATTGGCAGATTACATCCCTATGGCTTCTCTTCTGGGGTTGCCAAAAAGGAGTGACCCCTGAAGGAGTAAAGACCCTTAGTATCCATCTCTCCTATATTTTATTCCGCTGACAAGCAGCTAACGCCTTTATTGCTCTATAAACTGCCCTGCAATTTTACAACTGTAGCCGAGCAAGAATTTACTGTTATACAATCTGCTTTTCTGCAATACATTTTGCGGCCAAAGGGGTAAAGAGATGTCACAAAAATAATGATAATTAAAAGTGCCTGGGATCTTTTCTATTTGCATAGGTGTAACCTTTCTGTCTCGCGAACATTTGTTTCATCCAACTTTAGACTTTCCACTTTAATCATTGTCCGCTTGTTAAATGAATCTGCCCTCGTGCACCTTAGTGTACCTACATGTTTTATGTAACCTTCTATTCCACATCTTTCTCTCCTGGCTTATTTTCTTTTTACAGCAGACCATTTTTCCCTTTGGTAGAGAATTCAAGGAGTGTTCCGATAGGTAACAGTAGAAAGAGCTCTTGATCCATTTTAAAGCATTCTGAATGCTGTGTTTTCTCCCTACTTGTACCCTACTTTAATAAGTTTATATAGTTACATGTAATATATATATATATATATATATATATACGGATGTAGCAGGGTTAACACACATGCTTTATGAGACATGTTATCTAAACTAAATGCGTTAAGCAATTGCTTTTCAATGGCTTTTGTTTCAAGATAACGTGATGAGTGAAGAAATTTGAGTTATGAGTGTGTGTGTTACCCCTGCTACATCTGTATATATATATTTTTTATATATATATTTTTTTCTTCTTCCCAGAGAGAAGATTAGCACGGCAATCAGGACCTTATTCTGACTTGCTGACCCGCTTGATGCTGTAAAGCTTTCTGAAGCTTTCTTAACAAGTCCTTAGAGCCTATATTAACACCCAGAACCAAAAGTACAGTTGAAGCGAATTATAAATTGTGCAGCAAATCTATGGGGAGGTGATAAGGAAGTAGAAGAAGCCACCGAGGGACTCGCTAGGTCTTATGGCTCATATATAGATAGATGAACAAAGCAGGAAATAGAGACCTGGTGGTGACCAAATGACACTTTGATACATGAGCCAAGACCAATCACAAAGCAATATCTGCAGCATAACCCGTACATACCAGCAGATAAATTATTACCCATAAAATGCTGTAAGAAGAAAAAAAAATTGAATTGGAACCAATAAAGATTTTAAGGAATATTTATTTTAAGCACTTTCTATCCACTATGAATTTTTCTTTTGTATTCAACACGTTCAGGCGGTTTACAGTAAATCACACCCAGAAGTTCCTATTTAAAGGAAATGTATTTCGAAGGCTTCAATAGACGCTTTCTTCTAATACATGTGTATGTGTTAAATAAACTTCATTGCCTGGTGGCTTTTTTCACACTCTATTAATCTACTTTAAAAAAAAAAAAATCCCCCTTCCGTGTCTAACCGGTTACCTTTAAATCATACAGGAACGGTACACATACGAAGCCTTTGTGGGGATGTAATTCTTTGATACAGTGATTCATACTTATTGTTCGTTTCCTTCTTTCTTGAAATGGTTAAGGTGAGAGTGGGGTAACAGCAGCCCACTTAAAAGTCATCTAAACCCTTTGGGTGCCAGGTGTCATACTTGGCAGCAATCCTTCACCGACAACTTTAAAAGGGGGACACCTATTTCTTTCCAGACAGCCTAATTTGCCACACAGGGGTTAAGTAAGATAATAAGGCAGCGGTGTGAAAGAGATGACTTTGTCTTTTCACATTAGCAGAAGCCCTGTTCAAGTGGCAGTATCTATGAAAATGCTGTTCACCCTTTAATGAGACTACAGTGTGTTGGTGTACCGGTCTAATTAATCCCATATTTTCACAAAGCATAATTATTGAGCCGGAGCTGAGTTATTTGGCTACTGGAGGAGAAGAGCCGGCACTGTCCTCTTTCTTAGCTCCTAGCGATTTATTATGCCATACAGGAAAGAACCATTGCAACCTCCTGGTATAAGACTATCTGTCATCTCTACATTATCAGTAAAATACACCACCTTCCATACTGTGCTACAAGGGCTTTAGCAAATTGCTATTTTTATGGGATATGATAAAAGAAATGCTACCTTATGTTCACATTTTTAACTGTCTGCTGCATAGAATACACAGTAAAAATATGATTGCACGCTGCACAAAGCTGGATCATATGCATGGGCAAATGTATATTCTGTGCCTGCATGGTAGATTGGGGAGCCACACATAAATGCATGTTCTAATTTAGATATGTAATAATAATGATATAAACCAGTCAATAAATAGTAGCTAACTCGTCCTCATTTGTTCTTTTTTTTAAGAACGGTTATAAAAGTTGAGCTTTATAGACACATTTCCACATTATCACTTTTTCTTACAATGTCATAGAATTATATATAAAGAGTGCCCAGTGTATTTATGGGTACTTTTACCTAAGACCTTTTTAATGCCACAATTACCTTTGACTTATTTCTAGTTCTTTTACACCAGCAATATAGCTGTAGGGGGTGTACAGGGAGCAGTCACAATTGGGCTCTGGAGCCGGGGGGTGTGGGGGGGGGGGCAACAAAATCTCTCTGCCAAGAAGACACAAGTCTAGGTGGGCCTTGTTCCAGATTTTGCACTGGGACCTGAGAGCTTCAAGTTATGCCTTTGATGAGCACAAGTGCGATACCAATTTAAAGGGGTTACCCATTACAAATAGTTATCCCCTATTTATTTATTTTATGCACTTATATAGCGCTACTATAGTCCGCAGCGCTTTATAGACACTGGCATCCAACTGTCCCCAATGGGGCTCACAATCTAAGGTCCCTATTAGTATGTCTTTGGAGTGTGGGAGGAAACCGGAGTACCTTGAGGAAACCCATGCAAACATGGGGAGAACATGCAAACTCCATGCAGATGTTATCCTTGGTCGGATTCAAACCTAGGACTGCAGCGCTAACCACTTAGCCAAAGTTAGTGAGGTTCTGAGAATTCTGATATCCTCAAATTAAAGATGATCGAATAGTAGCATGAGTAGTAAATTTTAGTAATAACATAAATCTGATCATGTGCAGAGATCATTACAGCTTCCAGTTGCAGACTAAGTAGACGGTAGGTCTTGGGCTGTTCCCTCCTTCCTGACTTCTCGCCCTCCCAAGCTGTGAATATAGTCAACACCACCTCCCTTTGCTTTTCCATTGAGTATTTTGCCATAGATCCACAACAGAATCCACAATGAATCTGCAGTAAAATCCTTGTCAAAATTCTCATGTAGCTCATTCAAATTTTGCTGCAGATTTGCAGTGAATTTTACTCATTGCGAAGGGTGAAATTTGTGGTGCAAGTCCACTGCAAAAATTTACATTCTGTGGACGTAGAAATCTGCACTATTTGTAAATTTTCACGCTGGTTCCTCATGGATAGTTTATGCCTCTTGTGGATGAGATTTATTTAAATTTCATCTGTTTTGTAGCTATAGTAAAAACATTGCAGATTTTCCATCCATAGTTCCACAATAGAAAATTGGCAGCCTATATAAATGTCATGGGCGTAACTGCCAGGGTAGCAGGCACAGCAGCTGATATGGGGCTCAACAACTGAGGAGGCCCATCTCTATTCAGACATAAGGCACAGTTGGTGATAAAATGCAATAAAGCTGAGTTCACATCGGCTTTCAGCCGGCGTTCTCCTGATCCGTTATAGAAGCAGGAGAATGGAAAGGATGGATTCGGCACATAACTGAGCCGAATGGAGCCTACGGACCCTGTAGACTATAATGGGGTCTGTTAGTTTTCCGCTCAGAGGAAAAGTCCTGCATGCTGGGATCAGCACCTATGCCCGGAAAGTCCTAAAGGGCGCACCACACATGCGTGACCACCCTCCATTCATACCTATGAGAGCAACGAAGATAGCCGAGTGCTGGCTCGGCTATTTCCATCAGACCTATAGAAGTGAATGGACTTCCAATAATAGCAGAGTGTGCTGCTCGACTATTTTTGGTGCTCCCTTAGAAATGAATGGAGGACGGCTGTGCATGTACAGTGCGCCCTCTGGGACTTTGCGGGCTCCGTTCTAAGTACAGGTGTGGATCCTGGAGGAGGGGGCAGAAATTGGGGGCAAATCCTAGTGATATGCCCCCAATGTCTGAGATGGGAATAGTCCTTTAAGTCTTAAGGCCAAGGATCATTGCACAAAGTAGTTTTATGAAGATTTTTGCGGTTACATAAATTGTTTTGGTGGCTGCAAAACATTCTATTTTATAATCCACTATTGGCCCCTGAGGTGGGATATGATGATCAAGAGATGAAGGAGTCAAGTTTGATTGCTCATAAAAAGGAGCAGACAACTGCTATTTTGATGAGAAAAGGAGCACTAGTCATAGACCACCTCCTTTATGGGTACGAAGAAATTCCCTCAAAGTCTGCCTGTCCACTATTAATTGTGAGCCATGGATTGCAGTCATTACCATTCAATGCAGTCGAGTGGATATGAGGTAGCTCCATTATCTTTCTAAACTTGTCTACTAAGCCACTGATATTTGCACAAATGTTATGTCCACCCCTGCTTATAAACATCCCATTCATTATATAGAAGCTATTGTAGCTCAGGCCATAACTATTATATACAGATGAGTCTCATAAAGTGCATTATAGCACAGACCATGCCATGAAATATGTAGCTGACCAAGCTGTATCATACTAGTCCACGTGTTCAAGTAGCAAATATGGGTTGAGCTTGGGGTCCATAGTAGTTCAAGAGAGAATATCATTGTTCTGTATTTGTATCTACCAAATTATAGAATCCAGGTTACTGTCCTGTTTTATGGGTATATATATATATATATATATATATATATATATATATATATATTCTAAACTGTGTTAGTAGAAAAGGATGAAAACTAGAGCAGTCCAAGCAATCCGACTAACTGGCCATATAAAGAACATGGGCTTTCAAAGCTTTTTTTATGTTTGAAATCCAGCCCCAAATGAATGAATGAAGTGGTTTTTGTGGTGTTAATGCTCACAGAGCTAACTTTGGTAGAGAAGTCCCTCAGACTTTTGAATCCCTTTCCCCTTTTCAGTGTTATTCATCTGAACACATTTTTACAGGTTATTATTCACTCCTGATATATGAGCTTGCCATTTGGAAACTGGTAGAGCCCCTTTCCCACAGGAGTTGAGAGAGATTTGTGGCTTAGACGTTTTCTCACTTTGCTGTTTTTGTGGCTGTTTTCAATGTTATCGTTTTAATGGAATGCTAAACACTGCATTAGCTATATGGAAGCATTTGAAATTTATTCCTTCCATTTTAGAAAGAGAAGGAGGAAGTGTGATACCTTGTAAATTTTAAACCTGCCCTCTGTTTTTTTCATACGCTAGATGTTGTGAGTGTTACTTCTCTGGCATAGTATAGACTAAAGTATTCCACATTCCAGAATTTAGTGGTTTATATACCTACGGTAGATAAGATTTTATTTTAGTTTTTGCTGTACAGGCTGCAGAGCTACATTATATTCACAATCATTTTGCTCCTGCAATGTTCGGGTGCATAAATGGAAAGCTGCAAGGACTGTAGGAGAATAGATCATTGACAAATGTCCGCAAGAGTGTCTGGATGAGAACAGCATATATACTGTAGCTGTGTTTATGAGATCAAATAATTGATATTTTTTATTCCCTTATTCAAAATGACTGCTTTATGAAGCAATTTGGGCACAGTTACCAAGCTATAATCTGTGCTAATCAGTCATGGTTTTCACTTTTTAGTCCCAGTGGTCTCCACAAACACACAAACATGAGCTTTGATGAATTAGAGAGGATATGACTACAGTACATTCGGAAACTCTTCAGACCCTTTCACATTTTTAAAAATATATATTTTATTATACAAACCGGATTCCCAAAAAGTTGGGACACTATACAAATCGTGAATAAGAACTGAATGCAATGATGTGGAGGTGCCAACTTCTAATTTTTTTTTTTCAGAATAGAACATAAATCACGGAACAAAAGTTTAAACTGAGAAAATGTACCATTTTAAGGGAAAAATATGTTGAATCAGAATTTCATGGTGTCAACAAATCCCCAAAAAGTTGGGACAAGGCCATTTTCACCACTGTGTGGCATCTCCCCTTTCGTCTTACAACACTCAACAGACGTCTGGGGACCGAGGAGACCAGTTTCTCAAGTTTAGAAATAGGAATGCTCTCCCATTCTTGTCTAATACAGGCCTCTAACTGTTCAATCGTCTTGGGCCTTCTTTGTTGCACCTTCCTCTTTATGATGCGCCAAATGTTCTCTATAGGTGAAAGATCTGGACTGCAGACTGGCCATTTCAGTACCCGGATCATTCTCCTACGCAGCCATGATGTTGTGATTGATGCAGAATGTGGTCTGGCATTATCTTGTTGAAAAATGCAGGGTCTTCCCTGAAAGAGATGACATCTGGATGGGAGCATATGTTGTTCTAGAACCTAAATATATTTTTCTGCATTGATGGTGCCTTTCCAGACATGCAAGCTGCCCATGCCACACGCACTCATGCAACCCCATACCATCAGAGATGCAGGCTTCTGAACTGAGCGTTGATAACAACTTGGGTTGTCCTTGTCCTCTTTGGTCCGGATGACATGGCGTCCCAGATTTCCAAAAAGAACTTCAAATCGTGACTCGTCTGACCACAGAACAGTCTTCCATTTTGCCACACTCCATTTTAAATGATCCCTGGCCCAGTGAAAACGCCTGGGCTTGTGGATCTTGCTTAGAAATGGCTTCTTCTTTGCACTGTAGAGTTTCAGCTGGCAACGGCGGATGGCACGGTGTATTGTGTTCACTGAAAATGGTTTCTGGAAGTATTCCTGAGCCCATTCTGTGATTTCCTTTACAGTAGCATTCCTGTTTGTGGTGCAGTGTCGTTTAAGGGCCCGGAGATCACGGGCATCCAGTATGGTTTTACGGCCTTGACCCTTACGCACAGAGATTGTTCCAGATTCTCTGAATCTTCGGATGATGTTATGCACAGTTGATGATGATAGATGCAAAGTCTTTGCAATTTTTCGCTGGGTAACACCTTTCTGATATTGCTCCACTATCTTTCTGCGCAACATTGTGGGAATTGGTGATCCTCTACCCATCTTGGCTTCTGAGAAACACTGCCACTCTGAGAAGCTCTTTTTATACCCAATCATGTTGCCAATTGACCAAATTAGTGTTAATTGGTCTTCCAGCTCTTCGTTATGCTCAAATAGCTCTTCGTTATGCTCAAATTTACTTTTTCCAGCCTCTTATTGCTACTTGTCCCAACTTTTTGGGGATTTGTTGACACAGTAAAAATTTGAATCAACGTATTTTTCCTTTAAAATGATACATTTGCTCGGATTAAATGTTTGATCTGTCATCTACGTTCTATTACAAATAAAATATTGACATTTGCCATCTCCACATTATTGCATTCAGTTTTTATTCACAATTTGTTTAGTGTCCCAACTTTTTGGGAATCCGGTTTGTAATTTTGTACAGTATACAAAGGTTCATAAAGAAAACATATCTCTTTCATATTGACAAGCTTACAATTATCAATATCATATACCATTCATTTTTCTGACAATATAACAGGATAAAACAACATGTGTAAAATAAAAAATAAATTGAAGTTTCCCCCATCAATCTGCACTCAGTACCCTCTATTGAGAAAGTGAAAAGAGATTTTTGGAACTGTTTTCTAATTTAGTTAAAATAAAAAACTATAATTTTACATGGACTCTTTACTATGACACTTGAAATTTAGCTTTGGGGGCCCCCCATTTCTCATGATCATCTTTTCTACATATTAAATGGAGTCTACCTGTGGTATATTCATTTAATTAGACATGATTTGGGAAGAGACACCCATGTCTATACAAGGTCTCACAGCTTACAATGCATATGAGAGCAAAAACCAAGCCATGTGGAGGAAAGAACGCTTGTAGAGCTCAGATACAAGAGTGTGTGGAGGCACAGCTGTGCAGAATGGTATGAAAAAAGATCTGCTGGCCTAATTCATAATACTTAAATGGAAGAAGTTTGGAACAATCAGGACTCTTCCTAGAGCTGGCCACCCCATCAAACTAAGTAATCAGGGGAGAAGGGCCTTGGTAAGAGAGATGACCATGAATCTAATGGCCCCTCTAACTGAGCTCCAAAGATCCTGTGTGCAGATTGGGTAAACTTCCAGATGGTAAACCTTCACTACAGCGTTCCAACAATTTGGTGTCACGGCCATGGCTATGGTGGTGACTCCTTAACCGCATGCGGTTGCCTGCGGTTTGGTTTTGATGTTCAATCACAGGTGAGGGCTGCTGTGTGTGGCCTCACTTGTGGTTGCCGCGGGCAACTTGTTGTATGGCATGCGGTTGCACCTAACAACCGTTATGTGGGTGTTGTGTTTGTATGTCTGGTGTGCACTTTGTGTTGTCTGGTGTGCACTTTGACACTTTCCCTTCACTGTGGCTGCCCGTGGCAACGTTTGGTATGATGTACATGTGGTGGCAGTGTCCCGGCCTTCGGGCTGTCTCCCAGGACGGCTGCCACCCATGTTGTTGCCTGCGGCAACAGCCACAGTGTGATCTTAGTTTGGTCACTTCCCCTTTAAGTGGTATTTTCCCTTCCCTGGTGCTGGAAGGGTTAACTCCCTTCCCAGTGTGTGTGTGTGTCACTGGGTGTGTTCGACTGTGGGGTGTGGCTTCTTGGCCTATAAAGCCTCACTGTAAGCACAGGTCTGAGGGTTGCTTCAGTCATGCTTGGCTGGAGCAGCCTCCTGTGTTTTCATCCTGAGAGCCACCCCTGTGGTCATAAAGATTATGTCACTTTATGTTTATGTCTTGTTGTCTGTGATGTTGTATGTGATGTTCTGTTGGGACCTTCCTTTGTGATTTTGTGCAGCTTACAGTTCTGGATTCCTGTGTGCACAGGGATCCAGTCAGCAAGGCGGTGGCAGGTTGGTGGAACTACTAGTTCACCTGCCATACCCGTAAGGCTGTTTGTGTTCCCCTTTTCCCAGCAGCTTGGCCATTGAGACTCCTGCTCCTCCGTGCCTAGGAGGAGTAGCTCGTCTTACCCTGACTCCTAGCCCAGGGACCGGACAGAGGGTGAGTTAGGGATCCGAGGTTCCTGAGCATGGGTCCTCCTACCTTAAAGGTCGGCCCATGCAGCTAGGAGTTAGGGTCAGGTTAGGGACGCGTTAGGAGGTGACCTGCTCCCTAATCCTGTTCTCCTGGGCGAGCAGCCTAACATTATCAGGCATCGCGCGGCTGAGGGTTTTCCCCATCCTCAGCCGTGACATTTGGTCTTTATGGCACAGTGGCCAGAAAGAAGCCTCTCCTCATTTAAAGACAAATGAAAGCTTGAAACAGTGGCGGATCCAGAGTGGCACTTCCAGATTATTTTCTGTCCGCCGCCACAAAACAATGGTGCTTATAGAACAGACTACACAGTGTAGAGGTATACTGTATATTGTGTGGCACAGTGTATAGGTATACTGTATATTGTGGGGCACAGTGTATGCTATATGTGTATAACATTAGCATATTTTAGATGAAAACTTACAATTACTTGGCTTTGCCCTTGGGATACCAGACACCACTTCAACACTTTGGCTGGGGGGCTTGGTGGAGCTGATGTTGTGTTTTATCCTAATGAGAAAGATTTCATAATAAGGATTTGGAGAAGGGGCAGAGGGATAGCAGAGCAGGGAGAGGCTGGTGCTGCTACTAGGGGGTCATACCATGGGGAAGTAATAAAGCCCACCATAATGCCCCCCCAGTAGAAATAATTCTCCTTATAATGTGACAGTGCAAAAAATACCCCCTTGTAATATCCCCAGTTGAGTTAATATTCCCATAGTGCCCCCATAATGTGCCAGTATAAAATACCCCTATATAGTGCCCCCAGTAAATGCATCCATAGTGCTCCTCTCCCCCCTTCCTCCTAGTGCCCCCTATAATGTACCCCCTTCCACCTAGTGCCCCATATATAGTGCCCCAGTAGACGCCCTCAGTGTCCCCCATAATTTGCAAGTATAAAATACCCCTTCTTAGTGCACCCGTAGATGACCCCATAGTACTCCTCTCCCCCTGCCCCCATAGTACCCACCATAATGTGTTCCAGTATAAAATGCTACTGTACAGAGCCCCCATATAAAATACCCATTCTTTGTGGCCTCAGTAGATGCCCCTATAGTGCCCCCAATAATGCGCCAGTAATAAGTGCCCCCATCATGTGCCAGTAATAAGAGCCCCTCCATCATGTGCCAGTAATAAGAGCCCCTCCATCATGTGCCAGTAATAAGACACCCCCCCATCATGTGCCAGTAACAAGAGCCCCCAATTATGTGCCAGTAATAAGAGCTCCCCATCATGTGACAGTAATAAGAACCCCCCATCATGTGCCAGTAATAAGAGCCCCCCCATCATGTGCCAGTAATAAGCGCCCCCCCATTATGTGCCAGTAACAAGAGCCCCCCATCATGTGCCAGTAACAAGAGCCCCCCATCATGTGCCAGTAAAAAGAGCCCCCCCCCATGTGCCAGTAAAAGTATTGTGCATATATTAAAAAAAAAAAAACACATACTTCCCTCCATGTCAGCGATGCGATGCAGGCCTCTTCCGGCGATACAGATGACTATGGAGATGAGCGCTTCCACAATGGAAGCGCTCATCTCCCTGTGCCCTGCCGCCGCCCCCCCCCCCCACTTGTGAGCAGGGCCGTGTCGCCAGCTTGGGGGATGGGGGGGCAATTGCCCCGTTGCCCCCCCCCCTGGATCTGCCAGTGGCTTGAAAGCTGGTCTGATGATACCAAGATTTAACTTTTTGGCCTAAATTCTAAGCATAATTTAAGCACTAGGGCACTGCTCATTACTTGCCTAGTATCATCCCTACAGTGAAGCATGGTGGTGGCAACATCATGCTGTGGGGGTGTTTTTCAGCAGCTGGGACAGGGAGACTGGTCATAGTTGAGGGAAAGCTGAAAGCAGAAAAATACAGAGATATTCTTAATGAAAATGTGATTCAGAGTGCTCTGGACCTCAGAATGACCAAAGGTTTCTTTTTTTTTTTTTATAGACAATGACCATAAGCACATAGCCAAGACAACACCGGAGTGCCTTAGGGACAACTCTGTAAATTTCCTTTAGTGGCCTAGCCAGGGTCCTGACTTGAAACCAATTAAACATTTCTGAAGAGACCTGAAAATAGCTGCCCACTAATGTTCCTAGCACACCTAATGGAGCTTGAGAGGATCTGCAGAGAAGAATGGCAGAAAATCCCCAAATCCGGGTGTGCAAGCCTTGTGGCATCATGCCCAAGAAGACTGGAGACTGTATCAGGAGTGTAGCTATAGGGGGTGCAGAGGTAGCAGTCGCTACCGGGCCCAGGAGTCTGAGGGAGCCCAAAGACCCTTGTGCCACATAAGAAGACACTGGTATTATGGAAAGTGCATGGTGGTCAAGTTTACACCCCTGGCTGCAGGGAAGGGGTTAGGTCAAAAATTTGGCATGAGGGGGGTTGGGGAGGTGCTGCTTCATGTTTTTGATGTTTGCCTCCCTGGTCACAAAGCACTGAGGGAAGGGGGGCCCAAGCTGAAATCTTGGACCAGGGCCCATGAGCAGGGCTGGTGAAAGGATTTTTGCCAACACAAGCGAAGCTACATTTTGGCGCCCCCCCCCCCCCCCCGCTTCTCCTCTCTGTGGTCCTGGTATCTTTTCCCTTTTCTCTGCTTTAGACAATGGCTGGTTTAAGGACCATATTTTTCGCCCTCTAAGACACACCTAGGTTTTAGAGGAGGACAATAAGAAAAAAATATTTTCCATTACACCTCAGGTCAGACCAGCAATCAGACCCCCAATGTTAATCAGACCTCAGCTCACAGCCCCAATCAGACCCCCAATATTAACCAGACCTCAGATCAGAACCCCATGTCAGACATCATCCCCCAGCCATCAGCCCCCAATGTCAGCCATCAGACCCCATGTCACATTTCTCCCCCTCTATGTCACATTTTTCCGCCCTCCCCCAGGGTGCGCCCTAAGGCGGCCGCTTGGTCTGCCTTATGGTAGCACCGGCCCTGCCCATGAGCCTTTAGCTACGCCCCTGGACTGTATTCACTGCCAAAGGTTCTTCTGCTAAGCACTGAGTAAAGGGTCTGAATACTTACTGTATATCAATGCAATATTGTAGGTGTTCTTTTTCAATAAATTAGCAAATATTTCCAAATTCAGTTTTCACATTCTCATTATGTAGTATTGAGTGCAAAATGATGGGAAAAAACCTTGAACTTTTTATTTTATTTTAGCACAAGGCTGCAACATACAATATGAAAAAAGTGAAAAAGACTGTATGAGTCAAAATCTACTGTATGAGACACAATTGTCTTCCCAAAGAATATGGTACAAATCTGCAGTTTACTTATTGGGACAGAGTTATCAATGGTTGTACACCCTAAAAATGGGTAGAAAATTGTAGCTGATGGCACATACCATATTTGTGCTATAATTTGTGACTTTGTGTGTAGTCTTAGTGGGAGGAGCATGACCTCCAGCAACCCAACAAATTTGCTATCATTTATTCATACCTGAGGTACCTTTTAGTATCTGGCAGCCTGAAGGTGTGCCAAGCTTATTGAAAATGAAGTGTAATCTGCCAGCAGCATGTTATAGAGCCGGTGAAGTTTTGCAGATTGATATATAGTTTTATACGAAAAGAGTCAGCCAAATTTGTTATTTATCCATTTACATTCCTTATTCTAAGTTTTGAATTCAAGGAGGCGGTGCTATCAGTGATTGACAGCTATCTCTGTATACACAGTCATAGAGGGAATGCTGTCAATTACTGATAGCTCCACCTCCTGGACTATGAGCCCAGAATGAGCAGAACATAAATGAATTATACAAGTTATTCTAATGTTTTAACATAAAACCAGTGGCGTACATAGAGAAGTAAGGGACCCATTGCAAGGATCAATCCATGCCCCCTACACAGGACAGAGGGGTTTCTGGCTAAATGCTTTTCAATGACCCTTGGGCCATTTTTTACGCTGCCTCATTAGCTAAAAGTTGTTCCTTTGGAAGGTAGAGTCCTGACCAAGTTTTCACCTCCAGTAAAGGAGGGGATGATCCTAACTGGTCCCCCTCTTACCCTGGGCCCCATAGCAGTCACATGGTCTGCTCAGCTCCTCCTGCTCTATACACTACATTCTCACTGCACTATAAGAGACCTGTTCCAGGCATCTGAAGACTGGCAGGACTCTATTCTGCTAATGCCATTGCAATTTGCAGCTGAAGCTTTCATTACACTGAGGAAGAATTTTCTTAGTAACATTTTAGACCAGGGACCAGCAACCTCTGGCACTCCAGATGTTCTGAAACTATAATCATTCGCTTCTATGGGAGCTACAGGAATGGCTGAGCAAGTGAGCATGCTGGGAGTTGCAGTTTCACAGAAGCTAGAGTTCCGAAAGTTGCTGACCCCTGCTTTAGACATATGAATGGTGGGAGAGACTGCAACAATGGACCAGGTTTTATGTTGGCATTTCCATGCTCCATCCTACAGAGATTATAACTATAATATATACTGTATGTTAAAAATGGCTCATATAGCTGGAATCCCTTCTCATAGACCATTGGAGATTGTGTCCAACCAGATTCATGCCCAGATGAAGTATATGAAACAATGTAGTATAGATCCAATGTATTGCCCAACTTCAGCAAGATCTAGCGAAGGCGGTAACGATGATCACAGGTCACTGTGTCATCACTATCTACACAAAGGTCTCTGCTTATTATAAATCAGAAGAGATTAAGGTGATGAGTACATAATTAAGGACCAGACAAAAAGGGGAGAGGAGACAGATGTCACATGTCGTTTCTAAAGTTTCAATTTACCACCTGAATAGAACAATGACTTTTTATGCCACATGCCCCCTTCCAATACACGATAGATGGGTTATGTCCATCTTGGTGTTTGTTAGCTTTTTCTCACAAAAAGTTACCCGTGTGTATTCTGTGTAAAGATTTTCTTTATCTTGACATTGAAAATTAAATGTTCAGACAAGGGAATTTTTCATTCTTCATTGTGATATTTCTAGAGGAACGGGATCTATAGTCACATAGATGTTGTTGAGGTTATATCACTGTCATGTGCAAGGTGTCTGTATGGTGGTAGAGCCTGAGGGAGCTGTAGGCACAACGTAATATGATATCTGATGGAACATGCCAATATTTTTCTTTCTGCCTGAGAATAAAATATCAGTCATGTGGAAGTTCAACATGTCTGACCCTTAACATGGCTAACATTTCTTTACTCTATCGTAAGGGGAGAGTCAGGAGTCCCCTATACAGGTTGTCCCGCTAAATATCAATCTAATTTATACAACCACTTTAGAACATGTACAATGTGCCGTTCCGCAGGGGAGAACACGTGAGGTTCACGGGGGGCGAATGGTACAATAGTTCATTGGGTACTCACGGTTAGCAGATTCCGCCCTTGGCCAGCAGTGCAGTGAAGGGGAGAACAGCACTAGATTCTCCGGGGCACACTCCATTACAGGGGACACCGGCCAGGTGGTGATCAAGGTGCCCTTGATGGTAATTGGGTTTTTGAGTTCCTGATGCGGCAGGGCCCCTGACTTAGGTGATGTCATGATGCCAGCACCTTGGTGGTGCAAAATGATGAGAGTGGTTGTAGTATAGAGATAGAAAAATGAGGCAGGGTTTGAATACAACTAAGAACTTTACTGTTATTAGGATCTTGACAGCAATTTTACATCCAGTTATAAACAGCCTCTTATGAACATGTAGGTTGGATGTGGCAAATCCCAGTAACAGGCTGTTTATGTGGCTATATCTCAGGCTATAATAGGAGGTTGTGTACTCACTGGTATTAAGCTCTTTGCCTTGCTACAATCTCAGTAAGTGTGATTCAAGTCCTTATCTTCTACACACAAGTAATGCAACAGATGGCCCGTCTGTCCTTGAAGTAACGGTGAGGTTGCAGGAAGCTAATAAATCTTCACCTTATTACAAAGGCGCCTAGAGCCTAGAATAATGGCTATTGTCCTTCCTTTGTATTTCCACAATAAAATTAGTAAAATCCACCTGGCACTCCGGAAGAGTAGACAGTAGAATAAAAACTTCACCTCTGACTATTTTCCTTGCTTGACACTGAGACCGTGAATTAGCTGCTCTGGGCCATGGAGCCCAAGAGAGAGCTGAGAGGAGGGGGTCCTCTCCTTTCCCCTTGCCCCTCACTCCATCTCCTCCTGCTTCCACATTATAACTTCAACTCCCCTCACTAGGCCTGAACTGTAGTATATATACTGATGTGATATCCCCATCTAGTGGTGGAATGTGTGTAGTGCACCTGGCAGCCTGTTAACAGGGATCTCTACACAATAGTGCAGAACAACATGATACACATTCATCATAACAAAACACATATGCTAGTGGGACGCTGCACATGGCTACAATATAACTTAACCAGAGACACAACTGTTGACAGTTGTTCCTTTTCAATCTGTTAAGTATCTGCAGCAGAGAACGGGGTCCTGGATAGCTCAGCCTTGCCTAGACTGGATCACTTGGTAACTGTCAACTGAAGTATAAGATTAGCTAAAGTTTTCATCATCTGGTTGCACAGAAGAGTCACATTCACTGACAGCAAATGGTGATGAATTGCAATCTGTTAGAAAGTTGCTTCTTATTATACAATGATTTAGCATTTTTTACAAACCCTAACCTCGAACCTAACCCTAACAAAAAAAAAATTCAAATTGGATTTATCTATTGCAATCAACATTTTAAATGTACTTTATTAAATAATACAGTGCCTTGCAAAAGTATTCACCCCCTTGACTTTTTTCGTATTTTTGTACATTACAGCCTTAAGCTCGATGTTTTGTTAATCTGAATTTTATGTGATGGATCAGATCACAATAGTCTAAGTTGGTGAAGTGACATAAGAAAAATATATACTGTAAATAAAACTATTGTTTAGAAATAGAAAACAGAAAATTGGCATGTGCGTATGTATTTGTTAGGAAGCCAATAAAAAGCTCTGGTGCAACCAATTACCTTCAGAAGTCACATAATTAGTGAAATGATGTCCACCTGTGTGCAATCTAAGTGTCACATGATCTGTAATTACATATACACACCTTTTTTGAAAGGCCCCAGAGGCTGCAACACCTAAGCAAGAGGCATCACTAACCAAACACTGCCATGAAGACCAAGGAACTACAAACAAGTAAGGGACAATGTTGTTGAGAAGAACAAGTCAGGGTTAGGTTATAAAAAAAATATCCAAATCTTTGATGATCCCCAGGAGCTCCATTAAATCTATCATAACCAAATGGAAAGAACATGGCACAACAGCAAACCTGCCAAGAGACGGCCGCCCATTAAAACTCACGGACCGGGCAAAAAGGGCATTATCAGAGAGGCAGCACAGAGACCTAAGGTAACCCTGGAGGAGCTGAAGAGTTCTGTCACGGCCTATGGTGTATGCTGTGACACTGTTGCCACACTTGCGGTTGCCCGCGGCAACGTGTTACTGTGAGAGCATGCGGTGGCAGTGTAACAGTCTTCTGGGTGATTGCCGGGACATGGTTGCCACACATGCTGTTGCCGGTGGTTACGTGTTTGGTATGCTTGTGTGTGCACTTCCCCTTTAAGTTGTTGCCTCCCTCTGTCTGGTGCTTTAAGGGTTAACTCCCTGACTGGGTGTGGTCACTTGTGCTTCTTATTCCTGTGGCTTTAGGCCAGAAGTCAGTGGTACTCCAGCTTTGGTGTGTGTTGGAGTTATGCTCTGCCTGGTTGTTCCATCTGTCCAGTGAAGGCCACCCTTGTGGTCATCAATGTTATACCGGTGTCTCCTTCCCTTCCTGTCCCTATTTGTATGGAGTGGGTTATGTTCAGGTTGTTTGTATGTCTAGTTTGGTGTTACATGTTTGGTGTCCAGCATGTTTATTGCAGCTATGGATGTCCTGGGTTCCTGTGTGGTTGTGGTTTGTGCTGTGTCCTTTGATGTTGGTGTGGACAGCAGCACTAGTGCACGGGTTCCAGTCAGTGTGTCTGTGGTAGGTAAGTGTGTTATTGGTTTCGCTTATCTGTCATCTCCTCATGCTGTATGTGTTCCCCCTCCTTGCAGCCTGGCCTCAGATAGAGACTCCATTACTGGGATGAACGGGTCGTCGCTTCCGTGCTCCTTGGTGAGGGATTACCAGGGCGACTTAGGGCCTCTAGGAATACTGAGTATGAGTAGTCCTACCGTCGGGGTCTGCTCATACGGTGAGGAGTCAGGGAGAGGATTGGGGACGCTGTGATTAGGGACCTTTTGGCCAGGCTGATACCCTTTTACCCTTTGACACCGCACAGTGGGGGGTTTCCCCCACTCCCCGCCGTGACAAGTTCCACAGCAGAGACGGGAGTATCTGTACTTGGGAGGACAATAAGGCGTACGCTCCATAGATTTTGGCTTTAAGGCACATTGTGAGTTTGTGAAAAGATATGTGGAAGACTCCCAAAATGTATGGAGGAAGGTGCTCTGGTCTGATGAGACTAAAATTGAACTTTTCGGCTATCAAAGAAAACGCTATGTCTGGCGCAAACCCAACACATCACATCTCCCAAAGAACACCATCCACACAGTGAAACATTGTGGTGGCAGCATCATGCTGTCGCTGTGTTTTTCAGCAGCCGGGACTGGGAAACTGGTCAGAGTTGAGGGAAAGATGGATGGTGCTAAATACAGGGATATTCTTGAGCAAAACCTGTACCACTCTGTGTGTGATTTGAGGCTAGGACGGAGGTTCACCTTCCAGCAGGACAATGACCCCAAAGCTAAAGCAACACTTGAGTGGTTTAAGGGGAAACATGTAAATGTGTTGGAATGGCCTAGTCAAAGCCCAGATCTCAATCCAATAGAAAACCTGTGGTCAGACTTAAAGATTGCTGTTCACAAGCACAAACCATCCAACTTGAAGGAGCTGGAGCAGTTTTGCAAGGAGTAATGGGCAAAAATCCCAGTGGTAAGATGTGGCAAGCTCGTAGAGACTTATGCAAAGCGATATGGAGCTGTGATTGCCGCAAAAGGTGGCTCTACAAAGTACTGACTTTAGGGGGTGGGGTGGGGGGGGGGGGTGAATTATTATGCACATTGACTTTTTCTGTTATTTTGTCCTATTTGTTGTTTGCTTCACAATAAAAATAATTAAAAAAACATCTTCAAAGTTGTGGGCATGTTCTGTAAATGAAATGATGCAAATCTTCAAACAATCCATGTTAATTCCAGGTTGTGAGGCACCAAAACATGAAAAAGTCAAGGGGGTGAATACTCACAAGGGCTCTATTGTGAAGGTTGACGTGATGACGTAGGACGTCACGCTCTCCGCCTCCCCCCCCCCCTCGGCTCGGCTGCCCGGCTGACTGAATAACCTGCTCTCATGTCGGAACCTACCCGCACCCTGGCTATTTCCGTGCGCTAAGCGCTGCTGTGTGCCTCTGCCTTTGCCTCTTGTTTTGTTTGGTTTACCTCCTTGCTGCTGCCGACTCCCGGGCCCGGATGTGGTGACGTGGTGATGCTTCAGCGTGGTGTTGACTCCGTTGCTCCTGCCGCTTCCTCCCTCCGGCTTTCCATCTCGCTCTGAACAAGTTCCCTGTGCGGGGTCTCTCCGTGGAGTGCGTCTCCGGCTCCTGCTGTCCTCTTCTTCCCTCCCTGGCGACAGAGTGAGTAATCTCTTTGTGCTCCCCCTACCCGATGGTAGCTTGGATAAAACAGACAAGCTGAATAATTATACCAAGGAAAGCTGCTATTCTCCTTGTGCTCTCCCTCAGGTACTCCACATGACTTAGCCCTCTCCTTGTGTGTTTTCAGTTCTCCCCTGATTTGTTAGGTCTCCTCCATTGTCGTTGTGGTGATCAACCTCCCTGTAGCTGCTGATCCTAACTAACCCTGACTGATGATCAATGTGCTGCTGTAGGACTCTCTAGGGGAGGTTGTATGAAGACCAAGATCAAGATACATTTAACCCCGTTTAGAGGCTTCCGATTCTGTCCGCGTACTTTTGATTAATACCCCTTTTCTCCTCTGTATTGCTGGGACTAATCTTACCGACCCTACTCCGATAGGTTGCTGGTATTAATAGTTTTGGGGAAAAAAAAAAAAAAAAAGGAGAGGTGTCTACGACTTTAAAGGAATAAGATATGGCCCCAAAAGCTAGCAGGCGCTCGACTGATCTCCAGAGTCAGAAACACGGGTCTAAAACCGTGGAACTAACAAAAATAGACCAGTTCCTGAGGTCTCCGAGGGTTAATACAAGGGGCGGACAAAAGGAACTTGCCACAAAAAAAAATGAGGAATCAGAGATGACTGAGTTGGAAACACAAAATGCCGCTAGATACCCCGAAGAAGAAGACGGTATAATGGGGGAAGTTATCCCTAATGACAACTCCTCTCCGCTAGAAGAAATACTGCTAGCGGTTAAACAGAACGGGGATTTAATACAGGCGGTCACAACCCAACTTGGGTTTATTCAAGTCGATGTCGGACTAATAAAAGATGATGTGTCCAAAATGCGAGACAGAGTCAATATCCTTGAGAGCTCAGTCACTCTGATACAGAATGAATCCAAAAAAACAAATATGGAAGTCTCTACATTTAAAGCAGAATATAATCTTTTGAAGAAAAAACTAGTGGACCTTGAGGATAGGTCACGAAGATACAATGTGAGAATAATTGGGATTCCAGAGGGTGTGGAAGAGAAAAATCCAACTCAATTTATACAGAAGCTAATCACTGAGAACTTCGGGAAAGAGTCATTTTCTTCTTTATTTATGATTGAACGAGCCCACCGGATCCCAGGGGGAAAACCAATCCCAGGGAGACAACCTCGGACATTTCTTGCCAAGCTATTGACCTCAGGGGACAGAGATACCCTCCTGAGAAGGGCGCGGGAATCTGCTCCGGTTGTATTTAACGGGACTAAACTGGCCTTTTTTCCCGATTTTTCAAAAGATGTACAAGAAAAGAGGCGCACATTTATGACCGTCAAAAAGAGATTAAGAGAAAGGGATATTAAATACTCTCTTATATTCCCAGCCAAATTGCGTATTGTTTATGACGATAAAATTTTTTTTTTTGACACCCCGGAAGAAGCTGAGGATTGGCTTGAGCGAAACAACCGATAACTTGACTGGGATATGTTCTGGCGGGAATAACCAGTACTATAAGGGGCTTATACCCCTAAATGTATTTTCCTGTGCGCCCTAATGGGGGTGGCTGAGTGGGGGGGGAGGGTGGGAGGGATGGTCATAGGAAAGAAATCTACTACAATATGTGGTGGATTGCTTGTAGGAGGGGGGTGAGGGGAGGGGGGGTGGGGTTGGGCTGTGGTGCGTCAAAGTAGGTGTGGTTTCCCTTATTTTAGTTTTTTTTGTCTTGTTCTTCCTCTTTCTCCGGTTTTTCCATCTGACCACTGTTAATGACGCTGATTAGAATTCTTTCTTGGAATATACGTGGTCTGGGAGATAGAGGTAAGAGACAAGCGATTTTTGATTTAACTCAGGCCCACTTACCAGCAATAATTTGCTTGTTAGAGACCCACCTTACTGAGGAGAATACTAGAGTGCTCGACAGGGGATGGGCTGCGCACACGTTTCATTCCACCCTCTCCAATTACTCGAGAGGTGTCACGGTGTTGATACACAGACTTATTGATTTCGTTTGTGAGGCATCCTCTGTTGACCAACAGGGGAGATTTATTTTCCTATATTGTAGGATAGGGGGGAAGATATGTATCTTGGCCTTTGTCTATATCCCACCGCCGTTTTCTCTCTCGGTTCTTAACTCTCTTCTACTATTCATGGATAAATGGCCAGAATGTCCAACATTGATTATGGGTGACTTTAACTGTGTCATCGATCCTCTTTGTGACAGGGTTTCTACGAGAGCTAGGAGTGACAGTCCGCTCCGGGGGTCCCCCCTGGCACGGTTCTGCATGGAGACTGGATTTGAGGATGCTTGGGAACATCTGAGACAGGGGAAAAGGGCTTTTTCATGCTCTAGCAAAGCAGGTAAATCATTGTCCAGAATAGATCTTGTATTGATTAATAGTAAATATGTGAAACTCATAAAGCGAATGAAATATGAAACAAGGTCAATATCAGATCACTCTCCGATACTAATTGAACTATGTCTATCTCAGGAAAGATATATACCAAAATCTCCCTTTAGATTAAATCCCTATTGGTTATCAGTTATAAAGACACATGAAGCAATTCGAAATGATATAGGCCGATTCTGGGATATTAATTATGGTTCAGCAAAAATTCAAGTAGTATGGGATACCTATAAGGCGTATATGAGGGGATTGATGGTTAGTAATATCGCGAACCTTAGAAAGGAATATGGAAAAAAACTGAAAAATCTAGAAGAACACGTAGTGTTGGCGACAGAATCCTTCCATATGCACAAGACGGAGAAGAATAGGGAAAATATGCAAAGAGCCACACAAATATATGCTAAGTTTTTATTGGATAAGGCCCAACAGAACCTTTTTTTTAAGGGGCAAAAATACTTTACAGAGTCAGGGCGACCTGGTAAACTCCTCGCTAGAGTAATCTCCAATCAACAACCTAAAAAACATATAGATAAGGTCCGATTGAGTGATGGTAGGATAGTCACTTCACAGGGCCCGGTGGAGAAGGCCTTTCTTGACTACTTTGTTGATCTGTATAAAGCTGACTCCAACATTACAGATGATAAGATAGATCTCTATTTAGATAGGATCAAGTTTCCAATTATTACTGAGATGCAAAAGAAAGCACTAGAATTGGAGGTCTCAATTCAGGAACTTGAGGGAGCTATTAAACTATGCTCAACTAACTCCACCCCTGGCTCAGACGGGCTTCCATATGAATTCTATAGTAAATATGAGGACTGTATTCTTCCCAGACTGTTGGAGGTCTTTGCTGAATCAACAGAGGAGGGGATGCTTCCAGACTCAATGATGGAGGCCATAATAATATTAATTCCAAAAAAAGGCAAGGACCCTTTAGATTTAGAATCCTATAGGCCAATTTCACTGCTTAATGCAGATGTAAAGCTTCTTGCGAGGGTCCTGGCTACAAGGCTCTCCAGGGTCATTTCCTCCATTGTCCATCCTGATCAGAGCGGCTTTATACAAAGCAAGGGTACACACCATAATCTACACCGACTCTTTTCTAATATCCAGGCCCCGGGGGGGACTGCCCGCTCCATCCTGTCATTGGATGCCTCTAAGGCCTTTGACAGGGTGGAGTGGCGCTTCCTCTGGAAGGTTCTTGCTAAGATGGGCTTTGGGGAAAAATTTATACGTACTCTTAGGTTGCTGTATAGATCCCCAAGGGCAAAACTGAGTCTCAATGGAATTCTGAGTAGTAGTATTGATTTAAACAGAGGCACCCGACAGGGTTGCCCATTATCTCCCCTGTTATTCGATATTTATATCGAGCCCCTTGCGTTGGCCATCAGGCAGGATGACCAGATTAAAGGATTCGGTACCCTAGGAACACAGGACCGCATCTCATTATATGCAGATGATGTCCTGTTTTTTATAGACCATACGGAAACCATTCTTCCTAGGATTATTCAAATGGTTAACGCATTTGGTGAGGTATCTGGTCTCCGAATAAACTGGGCAAAAACTAGTCTGCTCCCAATAGATCCCCTGCCACAGAAGGAGGTTCCTGCTACACAGTTGGATATCGTTGATACTATTCAATACTTGGGTTTGACTATATCGCCTCGGGTTGAAAATTTTGTACAACTCAATCTGATCCCCACAATGGTAAAGATCAGAGCTAAAATAGGAATCTGGCTGAAACTTCCCCTATCCAGAGCTGATCGAGTTTCACTAGTTAAAATGGTGATACTACCACAATTTCTTTACGTGCTCAGGAACACACCTATTTGGATACAAGACAAACATTTTAAACTCATGGAAAGAATAATTAATGATTTAATATGGGGAAGAAAGCGAGTGCGAATTAAGCTGGAATACTTGTATAAATCAGTGGAGTGGGGGGGTTTAAATCTCCCCTACTTTAAAGGGTATTTTATTGCAGCCCAGCTATTGAGGTGCTATGAATCAGAGGACAGTGCACTCCTGGGGAAGTTGGTAACTAGCCACGCTCATAACAATATTTTTACCTTGTTGGAATCCGGGCTTTTGAAGAGCTACGAGCAAGGCTATAAAGAGACTATAAATCTACTCCTGAAAGTGTGGGGTACAACTAGGACATGGTTGAAGGTTAGGGGTTCACTCACATTTACGCCTCTTTGGCATAATTTCTATTTACAAAGGTTAGATGATATTGCAGCTGACACATTTTGGCAGAAGAATAAAATATTATATATTTCACAGGTAGTTAAAGATAGAGAAATTAAATCCTTTACAGAAATGACACATAATATAAGAAATCTCTCATGGTTTAGGTATTTTCAATTGCGATCTGTACTATCCAGTTTGGACGATAAACGTCTGCTGGATATAGATAATTTATCTTTTCTGAATGATTGGGTAGGGGGTACACCTCTTAGAACTAAGATTTCCAATATATATAAGTTATTAATTAAGGCACGGTTTAGCGATACACAATCACCAGGACAAAAAGCATGGGAAGCGGACTGTCCGCATTTGCGAGTAGAAGGGTGGGAGAATATTTTTGGGAATCTTACTTCAGTATCCCAGAACTTTAACCATGTTCTAATACAATTTTACATTTCCCATAGACTATACATTACCCCCCTATGGATGAATAAATGCGGGTTGAGAGCCACGTCCAACTGCCCCAAATGTGATATTGTAGGAGCAGACTTCCTCCACATGATTTGGACTTGTCCAGAACTTGTAAAATACTGGAATAGTATTAATAATTGTATTATCCATAAACTAAAAATTCGAATTCCTTTTGAACCACATGTATTCGTGCTTAACGACTTTTCCAAATTAAAAAATCACAAGTATCAAAAGATCTTTCTGAGCAGAATATTGATGTTGGCTAGAGTTCTGATCAGTCGGACCTGGTTTGCCCGATCCACTCCAGACATAAATATATGGATAAATTTAACCGATAAGGTAAAAAACTACGAGAAAATTATATATAAATGGAGGGAAGTTGAGGACCAGTGGAATAGGATATGGGGTGGCTGGAAGATTGACTAATTGAGGTCATGTTGGTTTGTTTATGGGGGTCCTACTTTGACGCACCACAGACTAGGGGTGAGGGAGGGGAGGGTTTTTTTTTTCTAAATGCAACCAAAAGATGAACTGACTATATTTATATTTATCTACATTTGGTTGGGTCACTAAGAATTGAGGGGTTGTAAAACATTTTGCTGTTAATGCTTTGTAATTTTCCCAATAAATTTTTTTTGTTAAAAAAAAAAAAAAAAAAAAAAGGGGGTGAATACTTTTGCAAGGCACTGTATATACATATCTTCAACTTACGTGCACCTAATTACAAAACATCCTCCCCAAAACAACACCTTTTACATTTATGTGACATTGAAATGGAAGGGTTGTCACTGCTGGAATGCAGATTGTTGACACTGATGTTTTGGTGATGTTTAGCAATTTTGTATGTATATGAATATTGTTGCTATAAAATGCTATAACATCATTAAGAAATGATTTTGTGTACTGTGTAAAGAATAAAAAAGAACATGATTACAAGGACTGAGAGATCCTGTTTTGAATATTGAGTGGTTTATTACCATTCAGTGGTAATGCATTTCCATTATTTGAGAAACCTGTGAATACGGTTAGGGCTGTATTACAGCAACAGATTATCTGACCAATATCTGTCCAATCAGATCAATAGTTGTGCGTGTAAAAAAAGATCTGTGTGTAACTGGCCATCTGACCAATGATTGGTCAGAAAATCTGTCAGATAATCTGTTGGTGTAATACAACCATAAGGAAGCCTTTATTTCTGAGAACCTCCTTTACATATAATGTACACCAATTAACCAGCTGCCTAATATTGTACAGGTACCCCTTGTAGCACCATAACAGCTTTGACCCATGAAAGCATGGATTTCAGAAGAGGTGTTATCTGTCACCAATACATTAACATAACAACAGATCCTAAGTCCTATATGTTGAAGGTTGGGGTCTCCATCAATTGTACTTGTGTTTCCAGCACAGCCCGCAGATGAGATCTGGGAAATTCGGAGGCCATGTCAGCACCTTTAAAAAAAAAAAATCATGTTTCTCATACCATTCCTGAACAATTATTTGACTGTGGCATGGCACAATATTGGGCCGCAAGAGTCATCAGACCAGGTCAACTTCTTCTATTGCTCCATGGTCTAATTCTGATGTCCATGGTCCAGTTTTGATCTCCATCGCATTGGACAAGGTTCAGCATGGGCATTGTGACAGATCCACAGCCCCTTATGCACCAAGTTGTGATGCACTGTGTGTTGTGACACATTTTAATCTTCACCAACATTAACTTTTTGAACAGTTTGTACTACAGTAGCTCTTCTGTGGGATCCGACCAGACGCTACCCTTCATACTCCATGTCTATCAGTGATCCTTGCCTATCCATGACCCTGTCACCATTTTAAAGGTGTTCTTGGATTAATTTTGATAAGTACTAACAGCTGCAAACCAATAACCAAGAGCAAACCAAGAGCATCTTCAAACCACTAGTTTAGAGATGCTCTGACCCAATTGTCTAGTCATCACAACTTGGCGCTTGTCGAAGTCACGTAGATCCTTAGATTTGCTCATTTTTCATGCTTATCATGAACGTCAAACACTGACTGTTCACTTGCTGCCTAATATATTCCCGTCTTTGACAGCTGCCATTGTCATAGGATAAGCATGAACGGTAGAAGACAGGTAAACGCGGCACTCACCAGGGTCGGTTCTTCAACAAAACTTTATTGCTGGCTAGCAGGTAGACATCAGCTGCACAGGCTGGGGAGCGGGACGGCCTGGATGTGGATGAGCGGTAGGATAATCAGTATTATTCACCCAGTTTTAATGTTATGGCTGATCTGTGTATTATTCCATAGATTGCAATTTGCTTCTCTTTGACGAGTTTTCACGTTTCATCACAGGTTTTCTCAATATGTTACACTTCACTGTACAATTTTACACATAGCACCTTGAGAATGATGGGTTAACTAGGCTGGAAAAGACTGTTGAATTAAATGTAATTATTACAGAGAAAATTTAAGAACATCATAAAATAGACCTATGTATGTTTTCATAGCTTTAAGAAAAGCTCTGTCCTATGTCAAAAGTCACAGACTTAGGCTATTAATCAACATAAGTGTATTTCATGACACATTCTCAAATCTTTTTTATTGCCAGCCGCTATTACATCAATACATTTCTCATATTTAGAGAGCGGCTCTTTTTATTGTTATGTAGTTGTGTTTTTCATGTTTCTTTAAAGGGTTTCTGTCACCCCAATTTTCGCTATTAAATAGGCTGACATTATAGATGTGAAAATGACACCTGAATTTAACTCTGTAATTTAAACTTTTATTATATGCAAATGAGCCTCTAGGAGCGTGGGGGGCGTTGCACCTCTTGATTGACAGGGCCAGCGTTGGTTCTCCTGCTGGCTCCATCTGCCGTGTAAATCTCGCGCCTGCTCCGTCCCGTTCAGTAGTCGGTGCAGGCGCAGTGAGAAAGCCAGCAGCCGTTTAGCTATTGGCTTGTCTAGCTACTATATCTTGTACACATGGCACCATGAATCAACCCTCCCTTCAAAGTGGTTCCCTACATCACCTACCTCTTGTCCAAACTCTGGGTATAACACCTGCTTAAAAAGGTTTCCCGCAAGTTTCATGTATGGCCAATCCACAGAATAGGTGACATAAGTCTGAACGCTGGGGACTCCACTGCCGGGATCCCCACTGATGACTAAAATGGGTTTTTGGAGCTCCTGTTCCTCCTAACTGCATGAGACATAAGTGAATGGATCTATGGTTACGCATGCATCATTCCACTTTATTTAATGTCTATGGGGCTGACGAAAATAGCCGAGAGCTTTCTCCATTAGTCCCTTAGTCTTTGGATGGAGCAGCACTGCTCATGCTCAGCCACCTCTGTATTCATGCTCTTCCTCACTGTGGTCCTGCTGGAAGGAGAAAGACTTGGCTTGGTAGTCAATGTGGATCCTATCTTTTGGATAGGTGTTATACGTCCATTGAGGGAAAGGTTTTGCCTAACAGGTGAGACCTAACACATTGTATAAAAGCTGAGACATGAGTTGCTCAATCCAATGGTACATTATTCAACACAGCAATTTTTGGATGAGAGACAATGGACTAAAGGCTTGTTAGACTATTGATACCATGCAACCATTTTTGTTCAAATGTATCTAAGATGAAAAATAAGGAACTCTGTATAGTCTTAATTAAAATATACAGTTGTGTCTACAGGGGCCATATGTTTCAGTAGTGACGTTCATCAAGTCCTGTATAGTCTGATCCTGTAGTCTTCCATCTGTCCCCGTCCTACATACCTACCAAATGTATTGCTAGTAAGAACTAGGGAACTATTAGAAAGCAGTATGACAAAAGGATCAGACTGCATACGTTTTTTGTTGTCTGCTACCATAGAAACATATCGAAATGTGTAGAAACTGTATGCATAAAATGGTAGGATACTTATAATCAAAACTATTTTTAAAGTTTCTCCTTTTCAAATTTCCTTCATACATGATCACGGCATCTGAGAGTAAAAACAGTGTAAAATTATCAGAAAAAATGTAATCAAACTTACTGCCTCTATTTGCTCACGATGGGCCAGCCGCCATCTTGCTTGCCGACCTTGCGCGAAATATCGCGCTGCCCGAGGTTACATCGTAATGAGCAAATGGAGGCGGTAAGTATGATTTTTTTGTTTTTTATTTACAATATGTTGGGTTAAATCGGTTTGCTACCATGTAGCACTAAGGGTATTCGGCTTTGCAGCAAATCAAATTTATCCTGAAATTCTAATCGAATCCCTCTTCATTG
The DNA here is from genome assembly GCF_014858855.1 of Bufo gargarizans. Taxonomy (NCBI): domain Eukaryota; kingdom Metazoa; phylum Chordata; class Amphibia; order Anura; family Bufonidae; genus Bufo; species Bufo gargarizans. The sequence goes on from NC_058084.1 coordinate 166,531,802, forward strand.
GATTTGAATCGCTGATCTCTAACTACATCAATAAAATACTATTGTAGAAGTCGGGAGTTCATTCTTTGATGCAATATTTCACAAGGATAGGCCTCTGCCCTTTAACCTCTTAAGGACATAGGGCGTACAGGTACGCCCTTGTGCCCTGGTACTTAAGGACACAGGGCGTACATGTACGCCCTGTGTATTTCTGATCACTGCCGTGCGGCTGGCAGTGATCGGAACGCGGTGCCTGCTCAAATCATTGAGCAGGCACCTAGGCTAAATGCGCGGGGGGGTCCCGTGACCCCCACATGTCGGCGATCGCGGCAAACCGCAGGTCAATTCAGACCTGCGGTTTGCTGCGATTTCTGCAGTTTCTGATCCCCGCGGTCCCTGACCGCGGGGATCAGAAACTTTAGGATTCCAAAAATGTTGCTGCATCCCTCCCCCCTGCACCCCTGAGTTATTTGAGCACGGTGGGAGGTGCAGGGGGAGGGTTGCGGGCGGTGCGGGCGGTGCGGGAGGCGGGCGGTGCGGTAGGCGGGATCGCGATCCCCCGCCCGCCTCCCCTTGAATAATCGTTGGTTTCTAGTGGGTATACCAGGGTGCCAGCACATTGCTGGCACCCTGGTATAAACGGCTGACATCGGTGATACGATGTCAGCCGTTTAACCCTTTCCATACCGCGGTCCGTACGGACCGCTGTATGGAAAAGGTTAACAGCGCAGGGAGCTCCCTCCCTCTCCCATCGGGGGGCTGCTGTGCCTTTGCAGCCCCCCGAATGGAGAGGGAGAGAGCTCCCAGGCAGCCCCCCCAGAGCCCCGTCCTTACCCTTCCCCGTCTGCGCAGTTCTGACCATAACTGAGCAGACGGGGAAGGTTCCCATGGCAACAGGACGCCTTCTCAGGCATCCTGCTGTCCATGGTGCTGAACAGATCTGTGCTGAAAGGCATAGATCTGTTCAGACAAAGTGTAAAATACAGTAAAGTACTATATATTGTACTGTACTGTATTATACAGACATCAGACCCACTGGATCTTCAAGAACCAAGTGGGTCTGGGTCAAAAAGAAAGTGAAAAAAAGTGAAAATAAAGTAAAAATCAAAAAACACATTTATCACTGATTAAAAATAAAAAAAATTAAATTCCCTACACATGTTTGGTATCGCCGCGTCCGTAACGACCTGATCTATAAAACGGTCATGTTACTTTACCCAAACGGTGAACGCCATAAAAATAAAAAATTAAAAACTATGATGAAATTGAAATTTTGCCCACCTTACTTCCCAAAAAAGTTAATAAAAGTGATCAAAAAAGTTGTATGTACTCCAAAATTGTAACAATCAAACCGTCATCTCATCCCGCAAAAATCATACCCTACCCAAGATAATCGCCCCAAAACTGAAAAAACTATGGCTCTTAGACTATGGAAACACTAAAACATGATTTTTTTTGTTTCAAAAATGAAATCATTGTGTAAAACTTACATAAATAAAAAAAAGTATACATATTAGGTATCGCCGCGTCCGTATCGACCGGCTCTATAAAAATATCACATGACCTAACCCCTCAGGTGACCACCGTAAAAAAAAAAAAAAAAAACGGTGTAAAAAAAGCTATTTTTTGTCATCTTACTTCACAAAAAGTGTAACAGCAAGCGATCAAAAAGTCATATGCACCCCAACATAGTGCCAATAAAACCGTAATCTCATCCCGCAAAAAATGAGACCCTACTTGAGATAATCGCCCAAAAACTGAAAAAACTATGGCTCTTAGACTATGGAGACACTAAAACTTTTTTTTGTTTTAAAAATTAATTCATTGTGTAAAACTTACATAAATAAAAAAAATTGTATACATATTAGGTATCGCCGCGTCCGTGACAACCTGCTCTATAAAATTACCACATGATCTAACCTGTCAGATGAATGTTGTAAATAACAAAAAAAAAAAACGGTGCCAAAAAAGCTATTTCTTGTTACCTTGCCGCACAAAAAGTGTAATATAGAGCAACCAAAAATCATATGTACCCTAAACTAGTACCAACAAAACTGCCACCTTATCCCGTAGTTTCTAAAATGGGGTCACTTTTTTGGAGTTTCTACTCTAGGGGTGCATCAGGGGGGCTTCAAATGGGACATGGTGTCAATAAAACCAGTCCAGCAAAATCTGCCTTCCAAAAAACGTATGGCATTCCTTTCCTTCTGCGCCCTGCCGTGTGCCCGTACAGCAGTTTACGACCACATATGGGGTGTTTCTGTAAACTACAGAATCAGGGCCATAAATAATGAGTTTTGTTTTGCTGTTAACCCTTGCTTTGTAACTGGAAAAAAAATATTAAAATGGAAAATCTGCCAAAAAAGTGAAATTTTGAAATTGTATCTCTATTTTCCATTAAATCTTGTGCAACACCTAAAGGGTTAACAAACTTTGTAACTTCAGTTTTGAATACCTTGAGGGGTGTAGTTTCTTAGATGGGGTCACTTTTATGGAGTTTCTACTCTAGGGTTGCATCAGGGGGCTTCAAATGGGACATGGTGTAAAAAAAACAGTCCAGCAAAATCTGCCTTCCAAAAGACGTATGGCATTCCTTTCCTTCTGCGCCCTGCCGTGTGCCCGTACAGCAGTTTACGACCACATATTGGGGGTTTCTGTAAACTACAGAATCAGGGCCATAAATAATGAGTTTTGTTTTGCTGTTAACCCTTGCTTTGTAACTGGAAAAAAAATATTAAAATGGAAAATCTGCCAAAAAAGTTAAATTTTTAAATTGTATCTCTATTTTCCATTAAATCTTGTGCAACACCTAAAGGGTTAACAAACTTTGTAAAATCAGTTTTGAATACCTTGAGGGGTGTAGTTTCTTAGATGGGGTCACTTTTATGGAGTTTCTACTCTAGGGTTGCATCAGGGGGGCTTCAAATGGGACATGGTGTCAAAAAAACTGTCCAGCAAAACCTGCCTTCCAAAAACCATATGGCGCACCTTTCACTCTACGCCCCGCTGTGTGGCCGTACAGTAGTTTACGGCCACATATGGGGTGTTTCTGTAAACTGCAGAGTCAGGGCAATAAAGATACAGTCTTGTTTGGCTGTTAACCCTTGCTTTTTTAGTGGAAAAAAATTGGTTAAAATGGAAAATTAGGCAAAAAAATGAAATTCTCAAATTTCATCCCCATTTGCCAATAACTCTTGTGCAACACCTAAAGGGTTAATGAAGTTTGTAAAATCAGTTTTGAATACCTTGAGGGGTGTAGTTTCTTAGATGGGGTTACTTTTATGGAGTTTCTACTCTAGGGGTGCATCAGGGGGCTTCAAATGGGACATGGTGTCAAAAAAACAGTCCAGCAAAACCTGCCTTCCAAAAACCATATGGCGCACCTTTCACTCTACGCCCCGCTGTGTGGCCGTACAGTAGTTTACGGCCACATATAGGGTGTTTCTGTAAACGGCAGAGTCAGGGCAATAAATATACAGTCTTGTTTGGCTGTTAACCCTTGCTTTGTTAGTGGAAAAAATGGGTTAAAATGGAAAATTAGCCAAAAAAATGAAATTCTCAAATTTCATCCCCATTTGCCAATAACTCTTGTGCAACACCTAAAGGGTTAACGAAGTTTGTAAAATCAGTTTTGAATACCTTGAGGGGTGTAGTTTATAGAATGGGGTCATTTTTGGGTGGTTTCTATTATGTAAGCCTCGCAAAGTGACTTCAGAGCTGTAGTGGTCCCTAAAAATTTGGTTTTTGTAAATTTCTGAAAAATTTCAAGATTTGCTTCTAAACTTCTAAGCCTTGTAACATCCCCAAAAAATAAAATATCATTCCCAAAATAATTCAAACATGAAGTAGACATATGGGGAATGTAAAGGCATCACAATTTTTAGGGGTATTACTATGTATTACAGAAGTAGAGAAACTGAAACTTTGAAATTTACAAATTTTTCCAAATTTTTGTTAAATTAGGTATTTTTTGGTGCAAAAAAAATATTTTTTTTTACTTCATTTTACCAGTGTCATGAAGTACAATATGTGACAAAAAAACAATCTCAGAACGGCCTGGATAAGTCAAAGCGTTTTAAAGTTATCAGCACTTAAAGTGACTCTGGTCAGATTTGCAAAAAATGGCCTGGTCCTAAGGTGTAAAAAGGCTGTGTCCTTAAGGGGTTAAAGGGGTTTTCTGGGCTAACAATAGTGAATGGGAACTGGGCTGCAGTAACCTGGAACAACCACTACATTTTGAATGGAGCTGTGCATCCAGTTCCATTCTCAGTGGTAGTTCCGATGCAGGCAGCTGCAGGTTAAAAGTAATAGATTGGTGGGTTTCAGACCCCCCACTGATCTGATATTGATGAACTATTGTTGAAATCACAGCTAATGGTGAATCCAATTGCAGCAGATTTACTGCAGACATTTCTATGACTGTCTTATTCATCTGAATGGGGTTGCAGAAATCCATTTAAATGCTTTAGAAATAGTTTAATCTAACGGCATAGAACAATCTTAGAAATTTCTTCAACCAATCTAAGGCACCTCACAGAATAAGTGGGTGCAGTTGCATTCATTAGATGTCCCAAAAGTGCTCAGTGTTCAGATGGGTCACGTGATGTACTTTCCTGCAGTCTCTACTAAGAAACTGAAGATGCTTGAGACTGAGGTAGTACTCCTTTCTAGGTGCGGACTGGGAACTAAAAGTGGTCCTGGAAAAAAAAAAGGTAAAAGTGGCCCCATGTTGCAGACGGGTCCAAATTGATAGAAGGCGGGGCAACATAATTAGGTGGGGCCAGCAAAATCATAGTGCAGAGCAATATACCACCCCAACACCACAGTATTTAACTGTATCGTTGTCCTGAGTACATTGATACAGTTAAATTCAGGAGGGCACCTGGGGTCGCTGGCCATGGGCATAAGAAAGAATCAGATAGTTATTTACCTGGCTGGTGGCACTCCTGGGCATCTGCCCACCATGACATTTCCTTGTAGGGTCTATGGCAAATCCGCCCAGGAAACCAGATTGTTGAAATGAGGTAAACTAGTCCAGCTTTACCCAGGTCCAAGGCTCAAAATAAGCTTATGCAGTTAAAGGTTCTCCTTAAAAGTGTTGCTCCGTTGGATTGGGGAGACAATAGCTTCTTTCTCTACAAATGTTCTCGGTACTCAACCAAGGTGCCTAATTGAGTTCATATAGTAGAATGGCAGGTAGCCACCTCATATCAGACCTATCAATGAAACATCAGATTGTGTTCTTCAGGGCAGTTTTCGGATTTTATATCATACTGCAAAAAGTGAGTAAGAAACACAAGAAAAGCAGTTAAGTTGAAAGGAAAAAAAATCATGAAAAATATCTGTCATTTACTTGCTCCAGCTGTGTTAATGTACAAATATATCACAGTAATTTGCTTCTAATTGTTATAGTGTATTGTGTTACAAGCGCACGGATTCAGGTCGCTCTTCCCTTCACTCCACCGCTCCAGTCTAGTCTCCGTGCTTGACAGCTACTAGAAGCCCAAACTGACAGCTCTTCAAAACCTGCCGAGGAAATCCAGCATTAATTAAGTCATTGCTGGACTGTAATTTCCTTGAGAAGTAAAAATTTCTCACACAAGAAAAGGTTACAGAGACCTTTTCTGTGTCAAAATTACCATGCGGCATGAATATTAATGCTCTTAATGAAGACAACCTTTGCTTCATCAAGAAGGTTTTAAAGCAGGTGCCAAGCTGTAGACTTGGTATGTGGATTTTCTGTTCTGTGAAGAAAGGCAAGCAGCAATCTTTCCATGAAAGCTATGTTGTCACTACCGTAAATATTTCTTTCATCTTTGTTGTTTCCTTCCTCTTCTTTTTTTTTTTTACTGCGTAAAATAAAAATAAAGATGTTAATGGAGAGACATAAGAATCCGAATGTGAAGAGGTTATATTGGAGCTATGTCGTAGTAACCCTTTGCAGTCACAACCATAAACCCCATTACGTGAAAATTTGAGGCATACTGTTTTCCGGGCCACCCCTCCCAACCTCTTAAATGGGAACATTTTAAACTATGAATCTTTTTTATATACATATCTCTATTTCATCTAACAGGGAGAAGAAAGAGGCAGCCATGTTTGTTCTCAAGGTAAATCTAGAAATACAAGCGTCGTAAAAGAATATGTTAGAGCGGAATAAAAGATAAAGCGGCTTCTATATTGTTTACGGTAATAGCATGCAGCGTTGTTCTGCAGATTTGTTCTGTAGTGTTTTTACGGCGGGGCGCAGCTGATAAATAATATCTAGTGCTTGTCTTTAAGATGTAATGATAGCAAACCATTTACATTTATTCTATTTCATACGGAATATGGCAGCATGATCCAGTACAGGGAAGATACTGGGGACACTTCCGCCCATTGTAACCCTATTATACGCTTTGTCTTCTTCTAATCCATTCACCTCTCCCCTTCCAGAAGATAACAGAACACTAACCAACTGATTAGGTCATAAAAACAAGACATTTTTACTATCAATAACTAAATCCCTGGCCCATTTATCACCTATCTTTAACTTAGTCATGGATACCATTCTGTCTCTAGAAACTGAAGGGACATTATCACGATGAATGAATCCCGGGATTGGAAGGACAGGATTTCTAGAGCTCCATTAAACAAAATGCATTTTATTTTTATTTTTTTTCTGATATTCCAGTCCTAGAGCAACTGGCTGCTAATAGACAACAAAGAATATAATGTGACGCTCCCACATTCACTTGGATTGGATTTTGCTCCATTTAAAGGGAAAAGGCAAGTTAGTAACAACTAAAATCACATACAGTAATTGTGGTTATCAAGCAATTAAAATATATGGCGTAGGCCCATTCTTTCCGAATTGTGATGCTCATGTAACCAATTATTTCATGAGATATATATATACTTAGGACAACAAATAATAATAATAAATATAATAATAAATAATGAATCAGTATAGCTATCAGATAAGAATCTGCTCAGCTCCTCCTGCTATTAAACATGCTGCCTGCAGATTGGATTTGGTTTTCAACATCTTTAATCTCCTTAAAGTTTTAATCTCTTAAAAGGGTTGTCTCATCTGAGACATTTGTGACATATCACTTGGATATGCCACCAATGTCCGATAGATGCGGGTCCCATCTCTGGGGCCCGAACCTATCTCCTTAACGGGACCCTTGAAGTGAGTGAAGAAAAGCTGCACATGCGTGACCACCCTCCATTCATTTATATAGTACTGGCCAAAATAGTCGAGAGCTGGCTCAGCTATCTCCAGTAGTCCCATTAAAAGGGAATGGAGCAGCGGCGGCCCTTGCGCAGTGTGATCTACATTCATTTCTATGGGACTCCTGAAGATAGCCAAGCAAGGTAACTCGGCTATTTTCAGAACTCCCTAGAAATGAATGGAGAGCACGCCACACATTCGTGATGTGCTCTCATTCAATTTCGGAGGCCCCTTTCAGAGATAGGTGCAGGTCTCAGAGGTGGGACTCACACCTGTCTGACTTCGATATGCCATCAAAGTCCAATAGCAATATGCCACCAAAGTCCAAGATTAAACAACTCCTTTAAGAATGAAGATCTTTTTTTCATCCCCGCTTTTAGAACTTTCATTTTTCTGTTGACGTAACCATATGAAGGCTTTTTTGTGTGTGACAAATTATATTTTTTAATGTATTGAACATTTTTTAATCATTTGTTGGGTAGAATAGAAAAAAAATGCAGTTTTGTCCTTGTGTTTTGGGTTTTGTTTTTACAGAGTTGCATGTGTGGTAGAAATGACCTGTTGGCAATACCAAATTGATATGACACCCTATGATGTCTCCATATTCTGACATTCATAACTTTTAGATTTTTTCATTAACGGTGCAGTATGAGGGGTTGTTTTTTGTGAGGTGAGCTGTAGCAGTACCCCTTTTTGAGGTACATGTGACTGTGAAGGCGACTGATAAACAGCTATCCCTGTACTGAGCATTTTTATGGCATTCACTGTGCAGGATGAAGAATGGGATAGGCTAATCCTTTGGACTTTCATGCATGTGGATATACCAATTATGTTCATTTCTTCTTCTTCATATTTTTTTTTGATGATTTTAACTTTTATGTATTTTCTTCTTTTGTTTTTTATTTTGTTTTACTTTATTTTTAGCCCCCTTCCCACAGGACTTAAACATGTAGGGGTTCATTTATTAACCTGAAAATAAACCTATATTAGGCGTAGTTCAGGGGCAGATTGTGGTGCAATGGTTAGTTGCGCCACGATCTGCGACTTTTCCCTGCTCACGCCAGTTCTAAAACTGGGGAAGGGGACAGGCCAGCAGGCCCATATCATTCATTATTTTCAAAGAAAATGGTCTAAATGTAAGTCTGCTAGGAAGCTGGCTTACACTTAGAAGCAGCGGTGGATGTGCAGAAGTTAGAGAGAGGCCGGCGCCCCTTCGTGACTTCGGTGTATGGGGCTTTATTAAGATCCGCGTCTAAAATGCTGGTCTTAAATGATGACCATAGTGTATTGTGCTTTTGCTATTTTGCCACAGCCAAGAGTTAAGTTCTAAGGCTCCCGACTACCGCTTGGCACCCCATTGCATTATAGGGAGGCTGATTGTGGGAGAGAGGTAGCGCCTTCCTTCTGAATAACCATTGAGATGCCATGGCAAGCACTCATTGAGTTTAATGACCAGGATCACAGTTATCTCTGATTCCAGCCACTGCAGCGGGTATCAGCTGTTAAACACACTCTCCTAAGCCCACTCCATACACTCTCAGCACACGTGACAAATGTGTATGTCACAATGTGTCACAGGGGTTAATGTGGAATTATAAAGCAGCAGAAGACCTATTTGAATTCCCTTCCTATCAGCTGAGACCTACAGATGCATCCGAGCTAAACTTGATGGTTAACGCATTACCTAAAGAATGGCAAGAAAAAGATAACTAACTCTTCAATGGATTTTAATGGCTTTTGTCACGAGATATAACACCACCATGTATTATCACAGTCAAGTTTATTTTGGCTACATCTGTAGGTCGTGGGTATAAAATAATTGTGAGTTTAAGGGCCTTTTTTTTGTATTTACAACACCTACATATAATGAGCAAAATGATGTATATAGTGGTGTGAATACACACAATCTCACTACAAAAATGCAACATGTTATTAGAGCCAACTAAAAACAAAATAATAATAATAATGTAATAAACGACAGCAGTCACTTACAAGAAAGGAGCAGCCAGTGCAGCCTGCTAGTTACATGATACATACACAGAGTATACTGCTCAGACAAGGCACAACAGGAGACATTAACACAGATAGATAAGCTACCTAAAAACAACAAGTACACAGTTATAAAAGGAAGTACACCACTAGAAAATGTCAATACATACATACAGACCACGGGCCACTCCAACTTACCAAATTGGCAATTGGTAGATTGTCATTAAAGGGGTTATTTTATCAGGGCAACCTAATCCATATGCAATATTGTGGGCATCTAGGCAGCCTTATGTGGCTTCTCTTATCAAGACCACCATTTATGAACCAGAGTGGACAGCTGCTAAAAACATTCCCTCTCACATTTGTGGATTTACATAAATTACATGGACCAAATTAATCCAAATGGTTGTCATTTAATACTAAGTTCATGAGCTGCTTGTGATGCTTTCCTAAGCAAAATCAGCTTGTTGGGGGGTCTCAGGAGCCTGACCTTCCACTTTCATTTTTATAAGGGTTGTCTGTTTTGAGAAAATCCCTTTAGGCCCTTCAATACCCCAGATATTGAAGTGGTTATCATACGTGATAATGGCTCATTAAGCCTCATTAAAATAACAAATAGCAAAATGGTGAAGATAATTCCTCCACTACCGAAGATCCCTGAAAAGGCCAAAGGTTGCGTGTCCTTATCCTAAATGCGTGTCCTTATCCTAAATGCCCCCCCCCCCAGCTATGCGGACAGCTGAAGCATAAGAATACTATCATCTACTAAATCAGAACTACTTTTACTCATGTAACATAACTAAAAAAGAAGTAGCAGGTTGTTCCATCAACATCATATGACTAATATATGTGTTCTGCTGACAGCATTCACAAGCTCTTGTAGAATTGCTAGCAATTCCAGACTCGGCTATGACATTTGTGCTGCAAGTAGGTCACACGATTTCCAGGAACAAGGCAGAAATTAAGAATAAAAGGATACTTTAGAGTGGAGTGTTTAATAAGACACTCTTCCTCATCTCACTTATGTCTTCTATTGCTAATAAGAAAAATAAAGAACGCTATGAAGGAAAGCACGTTTTATTTATACTGATCTCTCCTCGAGTCACATAGATCACAGCAGTGTTTGTGTCTGGAATTGCCCTGTGGTGCCAGCAGAGAGATTTATTCCAAGAGGTTGCTGAAATTTAATATGCAAGTGCTAAAGTAAATAATTGTTTTATTTCCAAAAAACACAGCAGAAAATATCATTTATGAATGACAGATGTTATGCTGTATTTATTTTTAGGAGTCAAGATTTGTGTTATGTAAAGCTCAGGGACGCCAGCATTTGGCTTCTGCTTGAATTTCGGCCAAGGAAATATATCATGGCTTTTGTTACAATTTGCGAATATGCAATGTTTGAGATTTTGCTCACTGAGCGGTGTTATATTTTGTTGGTCATGCACAGACTATAAGTTGAAAGTCAAAATGTCAGAGATTTGTCTACACTGTTATTACACACGCATATACATGCAGATCAACATTGCTTGTATCTGTCCAAACCCAGAAGTTCCAAAAGAATTCCATTTACTGGTTGTACCTACCTATGTGTATTATCACAGCCATCAGTGATGGCCAGTTCGCAGTGTTCGCCAGAGAACACATGCGGGCTGCCATCTTAACTCACAAGTCCGGCGATGCTCAGGGAAGCCCTTACCTGTGCCTGTGCCGGGAGCCGGTCTGAAATCAAATGCGGTCACCTGGAGCAGGCAGCTCCGAGAACAGCCGCCGGGGGCCTTCATCGAGCTGTTCTCGGAACTGCCTGCTCCCGATGACCGCATTTGTTTCAGACCGGCTCCCGGCACAGGCACGGGTAAGGGCTTCCCTGAGCATCGCCGGACTTGTGAGTTAAGATGGCAGCCCGCATGTGTTCGCTGGCCATCACTGACAGCCATTGCTAGGTCACAGTCATTCCTGGATATAGATACTTTAATATTACAACTAGTGTTGAGTGAATTGAAGTCCACAAGGTGGACTTTGATACGGATTTTAGGGAAAATTTGATTCGCTGCAAAAGCCGAATTTCCTGATGCTTCGTGGTAGTGAATGGATTTTCCCTTACTGGCGGTAAAAAATATCATACCTACCTCATCCATTTGATCATGACGAGCCGGCTGCTGTCATCTTGATTGAAGATCTTGCATGAAATCATGTGCGCTGGTTCGTATGATGTCACCATGCTGTCCGACGTAATCACTGGCCACGCGAGATTTCGGCAAGCTAGTCACAATCAAATGGATGAAGTAACTATGATTTTTTTTTTATTGTACACTGTGTTATTACTGTCAGATGCCACAATCAGCTATGTATACGGTATCTGAGGGGTACAATGACAGGGAGCAGAGCAATCTCCGCTCCCTGTCACTGCACCCACTACTTACAACTTACAAAGAAATGCACTTCGTGATTAAGTTATTTGTCATAAAGCAAATTTTTTAGTAAAATTCGGCATAGCAGCCGAATTGAATTTTACAATACTTTGCTCATCACTAATTACAACCACACAGGTTTTTTCCTAGCTCAACATCATATCTTGTATTTGAAAGTGGCCCCACAAAAGGGTGGGTATGCACTGCTCTATACATTATAAAAGAAGTTGTAAATATAAAAAAGAGAGGGTGCTCCCTGGTGTGATACCTCCTAGGCAGGGGCAGATTGGCCATTGACCTTCCAGGGAAATTTCCTGGTAGGTCGATGTCCAGGGGGCCGTCTGGCCCTTCCTCATGGCTGACCAGTGGAAGTTATGGGGGATTTATTTTGTGCTGCTGGCAGTGTTTTGCGATGGACTGTGTTTTTTGGCTCTGTGATACAAGGTGCCACAATATGGTATTACTAGACCTATCAATTTGGACCTGACTACAAAACGGGGCCACTTTTAGTATTTTTTCCAGGGCTACTTTAAGTTCCCAGTCTGCCCTTGCTCCTAGGTCACTGTATTAATCCCTGTGGGTCAATACACCTTTCCGGATCATGTTGTACAGACTAGGCACAACACTAGTGAAGGGTAGTGATGAGCGGCAGGTGCAATATTCGAATTTGTGATATTTGGCAAATATTTGGTAGAATATTCGCAAATTTGTGAATTCAAGATTATTTTCTTGATCGTGAAAAATCGTCAATGTAATATTCATGTATTGCGCGCGAAATACAGGCGTGGGTCACTATAGCTACATTTTTCAAACTGCTAGAAGTTTCCTGAGACTGGAGAAAATGGTTGGCACGGCAGAACAGTACAATAGCTTTATATGCAGATAGAGTGCTCCAATATAATCGCGATTGCGAAATCGGCAGTAATGATGCGAATATTTTGGCGCAATACGTGCAACTTCACATTTTAACAGGTCTGACTACTTATTAGTGCAGTAAGTATTGTTGTGAACTTGTGACATCACAGCACTATGTATGTAGCATGTATGTATGGACAGCAGAACCTATCAGCTACACTATATTAGGATATAACCTACACTGACTATCTACCACTAACTATCTGTATTATATATATAAGCTAACTAACTATCTAATGTAATGACACAGGAAAGCAGAGAGCACAGCTATAACACTGCTGTCTCTCTCAGATCTGCAAAATACTGCATACAAGGGCTGCTGGGGAGGTTCTTATATAGTAAGGGGTAGGCAACTTTCCTATTGGTTGCTGGGGATGTTGCTAAGCTCAAACAAAGACATTGCAGCCCTCTCATTGGCCCACAAGCAAGAAGGGAGGTTACTGATGAAAAAAAAATCTAGAATATTCGAAATTACGAATATATATCACTATATTCAAAATATTAGCGAATTCTCGAAGTGCCGATATTTGCGATTAATATTCGCTATTTGAATATTCGTGCTCAACACTAGTGAAGGGCAAAGTTCCTCCACACCAGGAGTAAAGACCAGGCTGCTACGCTCATTCTCCACACACTGCACGGAGAAGGCCAGAAGAGAGATGAAGACAAAAAAGCTCCCAAAAGTAGCAAATAAAAAAGTGCGCTGCACTGGATACTTCAAGGTAGGTGTTTTATTGTATAAAAACACATCCAAAGGGTAAAATACAACAGCTATGTGTTTTAACAGCAGTCCACCGTCTTCATCGGGCCCTTTAAAAGAAACTGGAAAGTAAAAAAACATAAATGTGCATCACTCAGGTAAGCCAACATGCTATCACACTGATTTTAGTCAGGTAAGATGCTGTGATATCACAAGTGTGTTTCACTCAGGTAAGATGCTGTGACATCACAAGTGTGTTTCACTCAGGTAAGATGCTGTGACATCACAAGTGTGTTTCACTAGGTAAGATGCTGTGACATCACAAGTGTGTTTCACTCAGGTAAGATGCTGTGACATCACAAGTGTGTTTCACTCAGGTAAGATGCTGTGACATCACAACTGTGTTTCACTCAGGTAAGATGCTGTGACATCACAAGTGTGTTTCACTCAGGTAAGATGCTGTGACATCACAAGTGTGTTTCACTCAGATAAGCTGCTGTGACATCACAAGTGTGTTTCACTCAGGTAAGCTGCAGTGACATCACAAGTGTGTTTCACTCAGGTAAGCTGCTGTGACATCACAAGTATGTTTCACTCAGGTAAGCTGCTGTGACATCACAAGTATGTTTCACTCAGGTAAGCTGCTGTGACATCACAAGTATGTTTCACTCAGGTAAGCTGCTGTGACATCACAAGTGTGTTTCAATCAGGTAAGCTGCTGTGACATCACAAGTGTGTTTCACTCAGGTAAGCTGCTGCGACATCACAGGTGTGTTTCACTCAGGTAAGCTGCTGTGACATCACAAGTATGTTTCACTCAGGTAAGCTGCTGTGACATCACAAGTGTGTTTCACTCAGATAAGATGCTGTGACATCACAAGTATGTTTCACTCAGGTTAGATGCTGTGACATCACAAGTGTGTTTCACTCAGGTAAGCTGCTGTGACATCACAAGTGTGTTTCACTCAGGTAAGCTGCTGTGACATCACAAGTGTGTTTCACTCAGGTAAGCTGCTGTGACATCACAAGTGTGTTTCACTCAGATAAGATGCTGTGACATCACAAGTATGTTTCACTCAGGTAAGATGCTGTGACATCACAAGTGTGTTTCACTCAGGTAAGATGCTGTGACATCACAAGTGTGTTTCACTCAGGTAAGCTACTGTGACATCACAAGTGTGTTTCACTCAGGTAAGCTGCTGTGACATCACAAGTGTGTTTCACTCAGATAAGATGCTGTGACATCACAAGTATGTTTCACTCAGGTAAGATGCTGTGACATCACAAGTGTGTTTCACTCAGGTAAGCTGCTGTGACATCACAAGTGTGTTTCACTCAGGTAAGCTGCTGTGACATCACAAGTGTGTTTCACTCAGATAAGATGCTGTGACATCACAAGTATGTTTCACTCAGGTAAGATGCTGTGACATCACAAGTGTGTTTCAATCAGGTAAGCTGCTGTGACATCACAAGTGTGTTTCACTAGGTAAGATGCTGTGACATCACAAGTGTGTTTCACTCAGGTAAGATGCTGTGACATCACAAGTGTGTTTCACTCAGGTAAGATGCTGTGACATCACAACTGTGTTTCACTCAGGTAAGATGCTGTGACATCACAAGTGTGTTTCACTCAGGTAAGATGCTGTGACATCACAAGTGTGTTTCACTCAGATAAGCTGCTGTGACATCACAAGTGTGTTTCACTCAGGTAAGCTGCAGTGACATCACAAGTGTGTTTCACTCAGGTAAGCTGCTGTGACATCACAAGTATGTTTCACTCAGGTAAGCTGCTGTGACATCACAAGTATGTTTCACTCAGGTAAGCTGCTGTGACATCACAAGTATGTTTCACTCAGGTAAGCTGCTGTGACATCACAAGTGTGTTTCAATCAGGTAAGCTGCTGTGACATCACAAGTGTGTTTCACTCAGGTAAGCTGCTGCGACATCACAGGTGTGTTTCACTCAGGTAAGCTGCTGTGACATCACAAGTATGTTTCACTCAGGTAAGCTGCTGTGACATCACAAGTGTGTTTCACTCAGATAAGATGCTGTGACATCACAAGTATGTTTCACTCAGGTTAGATGCTGTGACATCACAAGTGTGTTTCACTCAGGTAAGCTGCTGTGACATCACAAGTGTGTTTCACTCAGGTAAGCTGCTGTGACATCACAAGTGTGTTTCACTCAGGTAAGCTGCTGTGACATCACAAGTGTGTTTCACTCAGATAAGATGCTGTGACATCACAAGTATGTTTCACTCAGGTAAGATGCTGTGACATCACAAGTGTGTTTCACTCAGGTAAGATGCTGTGACATCACAAGTGTGTTTCACTCAGGTAAGCTACTGTGACATCACAAGTGTGTTTCACTCAGGTAAGCTGCTGTGACATCACAAGTGTGTTTCACTCAGATAAGATGCTGTGACATCACAAGTATGTTTCACTCAGGTAAGATGCTGTGACATCACAAGTGTGTTTCACTCAGGTAAGATGCTGTGACATCACAAGTGTGTTTCACTCAGGTAAGCTACTGTGACATCACAAGTGTGTTTCACTCAGGTAAGCTGCTGTGACATCACACGTGTGTTTCACTCAGGTAAGCTGCTGTGACATCACAAGTGTGTTTCACTCAGGTAAGCTACTGTGACATCACAAGTGTGTTTCACTCAGGTAAGCTGCTGTGACATCACAAGTGTGTTTCACTCAGGTAAGCTGCTGTGACATCACAAGTGTGTTTCACTCAGGTAAGCTGCTGTGACATCACATGTGTGTTTCACTCAGGTAAGCTGCTGTGACATCACAAGTGTGTTTCACTCAGGTAAGATGCTGTGACATCACACGTGTGTTTCACTCAGGTAAGCTGCTGTGACATCACAAGTGTGTTTCACTCAGGTAAGCTGCTGTGACATCACATGTGTGTTTCACTCAGGTAAGCTACTGTGACATCACAAGTGTGTTTCACTCAGGTAAGCTGCTGTGACATCACACGTGTGTATCACTCAGGTAAGCTGCTGTGACATCACAAGTGTGTTTTTACTCAGGTAAGCTGCTGTGACATCACATGTGTCTTTCACTCAGGTAAACTGCTGTGACATCACACATGTGTTTCACTCAGGTAAGCTGCTGTGACATCACAAGTATGTTTCACTCAGGTAAGCTGCTGTGACATCACAAGTGTGTTTCACTCAGATAAGATGCTGTGACATCACAAGTATGTTTCACTCAGGTTAGATGCTGTGACATCACAAGTGTGTTTCACTCAGGTAAGCTGCTGTGACATCACAAGTGTGTTTCACTCAGGTAAGCTGCTGTGACATCACAAGTGTGTTTCACTCAGGTAAGCTGCTGTGACATCACAAGTGTGTTTCACTCAGGTAAGCTGCTGTGACATCACAAGTGTGTTTCACTCAGATAAGATGCTGTGACATCACAAGTATGTTTCACTCAGGTAAGATGCTGTGACATCACAAGTGTGTTTCACTCAGGTAAGATGCTGTGACATCACAAGTGTGTTTCACTCAGGTAAGCTACTGTGACATCACAAGTGTGTTTCACTCAGGTAAGATGCTGTGACATCACAAGTGTGTTTCACTCAGGTAAGCTGCTGTGACATCACAAGTGTGTTTCACTCAGGTAAGCTGCTGTGACATCACAAGTGTGTTTCACTCAGGTAAGCTACTGTGACATCACAAGTGTGTTTCACTCAGGTAAGCTGCTGTGACATCACAAGTGTGTTTCACTCAGATAAGCTGCTGTGACATCACAAGTGTGTTTCACTCAGGTAAGCTGCAGTGACATCACAAGTGTGTTTCACTCAGGTAAGCTGCTGTGACATCACACGTGTGTTTCACTCAGGTAAGCTGCTGTGACATCACAAGTGTGTTTCACTCAGGTAAGATGCTGTGACATCACACGTGTGTTTCACTCAGGTAAGCTGCTGTGACATCACAAGTGTGTTTCACTCAGGTAAGCTGCTGTGACATCACATGTGTGTTTCACTCAGGTAAGCTACTGTGACATCACAAGTGTGTTTCACTCAGGTAAGCTGCTGTGACATCACACGTGTGTATCACTCAGGTAAGCTGCTGTGACATCACAAGTGTGTTTTTACTCAGGTAAGCTGCTGTGACATCACATGTGTGTTTCACTCAGGTAAACTGCTGTGACATCACACATGTGTTTCACTCAGGTAAGCTGCTGTGACATCACAAGTGTGTTTCACTCAGGTAAGCTGCTGTGACATCACACGTGTGTTTCACTCAGGTAAACTGCTGTGACATCACAAGTGTGTTTCGGTTAGGTAATCTATTCAAACACAAGAAGGTCAAGTAAGCTACAGTGACATCACAAATATGAATCAATATTGTAAACTGCTGTTATATCACAACTATTCCAGTCAGATTAGCTACTGTGATGTGATAAGATTATTTTAGATGGGGAAGCAGCTGTACCATGGTGAACTCTATCTTTTTGTCGTGAAAGTTGCTGACATCACACGTGTTTTTATAAATTTTTATAAAATCTTAAAACAGCTTTTTGCCAAAGTGACATCATAAGTGAATTAAGGTGAGGTGAACCACTACTGTGACATCATATGTGGGTTTCAGGCAGAAAATATATTATAACATTACTAGAGACTAGGGATGAGCGAACTCGAACTGTATAGTTCGGGTTCGTACCGAATTTTGGGGTGTCCGTGACACGGACCCGAACCCGGACATTTTCGTAAAAGTCCGGGTTCGGGTTCGGTGTTCGTCGCTTTCTTCGCGCTTTTGTGACGCTTTCTTGGCGCTTTTTGAAAGGCTGCAAAGCAGCCAATCAACAAGCGTCATACTACTTGCCCCAAGAGGCCATCACAGCCATGCCTACTATTGGCATGGCTGTGATTGGCCAGAGCACCATGTGACCCAGCCTCTATTTAAGCTGGAGTCACATAGCGCCGCCCGTCACTCTGCTCTGATTAGCGTAGGGAGAGGTTGCGGCTGCGACAGTAGGGCGAGATTAGGCAGATTAACTCCTCCAAAGGACTTGATTAACTGATCGATCTGCAGCTGTGGATCATTGAGCTGCTGATCCTCAATTGCTCACTGTTTTTAGGCTGCACAGACCGTTTGTCAGTCTCATTTTTCTGGGGTGATCGGCGGCCATTTTGTGTCTTGTGGTGCGCCAGCACAAGCTGCGACCAAGTGCATTTAACCCTCAATGGTGTGGTTGTTTTTTGGCTAAAGCCTACATCAGGGTGAAGCTGTCACACCAAGTGCATTTAACCAGCAATAGTCTGTTCATTTTTTGGCCATATACAAAATCAGGGGCAAGCTGCGCCTGTCACCAAGTGCATTTAACCCTCAATGGTGTGGTTGTTTTTTGGCTAAAGCCTACATCAGGGTGAAGCTGTCACACCAAGTGCATTTAACCAGCAATAGTCTGTTCATTTTTTGGCCATATACAAAATCAGGGGCAAGCTGCGCCTGTCACCAAGTGCATTTAACCCTCAATGGTGTGGTTGTTTTTTGGCTAAAGCCTACATCAGGGTGAAGCTGTCACACCAAGTGCATTTAACCAGCAATAGTCTGTTCATTTTTTGGCCATATCCCAGTCTAATTCTGTCACTAAATCCATACCGGTCACCCAGCGCCTAAATACTAGGCCTCAAATTTATATCCAGCTAAATCTGTCCCTAGTGCTGTAGCTGGGCGAGTTATTTAGTGTCCGTTCAAGCACATTTCTTGTTCTGGGTTGAAATACAATTCCCAATTTAGCAATTTCATAATTTAGTGGTTCCTGCTATATCAGAGCTATTTGAAATCTATCCCAAAAAGGGTATATAATATTGAAGGTGCACATTGGGTCATTCAGAATAACTTCACACACACCCGCTACTGTGTATTTCCAAGTCTAATTCTGTCACTAAACCCATACCTGTCACCCAGCGCCTAAATACTAGGCCTCAAATTTAAATCCCTCTAAATCTCTCGTTACCGCTGTACTGTTGTTGCTGGGCAAGATATTTAGTGTCCGTCAAAGCACATTTTTTGTTCTGGGTTGAAGTACAATTCCCAATTTAGCAATTTCATAATTTAGTGGTTTCTGCTATATCAGAGCTATTTGAAATCTATCCCTAAAAGGGTATATAATATTGAAGGTGCACATAGGGTCATTCAGAATAACTTCACACACACGCTTCTGTGCATTTCCAAGTCTAATTCTGTCACTAAATCCATACCGGTCACCCAGCGCCTAAATACTAGGCCTCAAATTTAAATCCCTCTAAATCTCTCGTTACCCACCACTGTACTGTTGTTGCTGGGCAAGATATTTAGTGTCCGTCAAAGCACATTTTTTGTTCTGGGTTGAAGTACAATTCCCAATTTAGCAATTTCATAATTTAGTGGTTTCTGCTATATCAGAGCTATTTGAAATCTATCCCTAAAAGGGTATATAATATTGAAGGTGCACATAGGGTCATTCAGAATAACTTCACACACACGCTTCTGTGCATTTCCAAGTCTAATTCTGTCACTAAATCCATACCGGTGACCCAGCGCCTAAATACTAGGCCTCAAATTTAAATCCCTCTAAATCTCTCGTTACCCACCGCTGTACTGTTGTTGCTGGGCAAGATATTTAGTGTCCGTCAAAGCACATTTTTTGTTCTGGGTTGAAGTACAATTCCCAATTTAGCAATTTCATAATTTAGTGGTTTCTGCTATATCAGAGCTATTTGAAATCTATCCCTAAAAGGGTATATAATATTGAAGGTGCACATAGGGTCATTCAGAATAACTTCACACACACGCTTCTGTGCATTTCCAAGTCTAATTCTGTCACTAAATCCATACCGGTGACCCAGCGCCTAAATACTAGGCCTCAAATTTAAATCCCTCTAAATCTCTCGTTACCCACCGCTGTACTGTTGTTGCTGGGCAAGATATTTAGTGTCCGTCAAAGCACATTTTTTGTTCTGGGTTGAAGTACAATTCCCAATTTAGCAATTTCATAATTTAGTGGTTCCTGCTATATCAGAGCTATTTGAAATCTATCCCAAAAAGGGTATATAATATTGAAGGTGCACATTGGGTCATTCAGAATAACTTCACACACACCCGCTACTGTGTATTTCCAAGTCTAATTCTGTCACTAAACCCATACCTGTCACCCAGCGCCTAAATACTAGGCCTCAAATTTAAATCCCTCTAAATCTCTCGTTACCCACCGCTGTACTGTTGTTGCTGGGCAAGATATTTAGTGTCCGTCAAAGCACATTTTTTGTTCTGGGTTGAAGTACAATTCCCAATTTAGCAATTTCATAATTTAGTGGTTTCTGCTATATCAGAGCTATTTGAAATCTATCCCTAAAAGGGTATATAATATTGAAGGTGCACATAGGGTCATTCAGAATAACTTCACACACACGCTTCTGTGCATTTCCAAGTCTAATTCTGTCACTAAATCCATACCGGTGACCCAGCGCCTAAATACTAGGCCTCAAATTTAAATCCCTCTAAATCTCTCGTTACCCACCGCTGTACTGTTGTTGCTGGGCAAGATATTTAGTGTCCGTCAAAGCACATTTTTTGTTCTGGGTTGAAGTACAATTCCCAATTTAGCAATTTCATAATTTAGTGGTTTCTGCTATATCAGAGCTATTTGAAATCTATCCCTAAAAGGGTATATAATATTGAAGGTGCACATAGGGTCATTCAGAATAACTTCACACACACGCTTCTGTGCATTTCCAAGTCTAATTCTGTCACTAAATCCATACCGGTGACCCAGCGCCTAAATACTAGGCCTCAAATTTAAATCCCTCTAAATCTCTCGTTACCCACCGCTGTACTGTTGTTGCTGGGCAAGATATTTAGTGTCCGTCAAAGCACATTTTTTGTTCTGGGTTGAAGTACAATTCCCAATTTAGCAATTTCATAATTTAGTGGTTCCTGCTATATCAGAGCTATTTGAAATCTATCCCAAAAAGGGTATATAATATTGAAGGTGCACATTGGGTCATTCAGAATAACTTCACACACACCCGCTACTGTGTATTTCCAAGTCTAATTCTGTCACTAAACCCATACCTGTCACCCAGCGCCTAAATACTAGGCCTCAAATTTAAATCCCTCTAAATCTCTCGTTACCCACCGCTGTACTGTTGTTGCTGGGCAAGATATTTAGTGTCCGTCAAAGCACATTTTTTGTTCTGGGTTGAAGTACAATTCCCAATTTAGCAATTTCATAATTTAGTGGTTTCTGCTATATCAGAGCTATTTGAAATCTATCCCTAAAAGGGTATATAATATTGAAGGTGCACATAGGGTCATTCAGAATAACTTCACACACACGCTTCTGTGCATTTCCAAGTCTAATTCTGTCACTAAATCCATACCGGTGACCCAGCGCCTAAATACTAGGCCTCAAATTTAAATCCCTCTAAATCTCTCGTTACCCACCGCTGTACTGTTGTTGCTGGGCAAGATATTTAGTGTCCGTCAAAGCACATTTTTTGTTCTGGGTTGAAGTACAATTCCCAATTTAGCAATTTCATAATTTAGTGGTTTCTGCTATATCAGAGCTATTTGAAATCTATCCCTAAAAGGGTATATAATATTGAAGGTGCACATAGGGTCATTCAGAATAACTTCACACACACGCTTCTGTGCATTTCCAAGTCTAATTCTGTCACTAAATCCATACCGGTGACCCAGCGCCTAAATACTAGGCCTCAAATTTAAATCCCTCTAAATCTCTCGTTACCCACCGCTGTACTGTTGTTGCTGGGCAAGATATTTAGTGTCCGTCAAAGCACATTTTTTGTTCTGGGTTGAAGTACAATTCCCAATTTAGCAATTTCATAATTTAGTGGTTCCTGCTATATCAGAGCTATTTGAAATCTATCCCAAAAAGGGTATATAATATTGAAGGTGCACATTGGGTCATTCAGAATAACTTCACACACACCCGCTACTGTGTATTTCCAAGTCTAATTCTGTCACTAAACCCATACCTGTCACCCAGCGCCTAAATACTAGGCCTCAAATTTAAATCCCTCTAAATCTCTCGTTACCCACCGCTGTACTGTTGTTGCTGGGCAAGATATTTAGTGTCCGTCAAAGCACATTTTTTGTTCTGGGTTGAAGTACAATTCCCAATTTAGCAATTTCATAATTTAGTGGTTTCTGCTATATCAGAGCTATTTGAAATCTATCCCTAAAAGGGTATATAATATTGAAGGTGCACATAGGGTCATTCAGAATAACTTCACACACACGCTTCTGTGCATTTCCAAGTCTAATTCTGTCACTAAATCCATACCGGTGACCCAGCGCCTAAATACTAGGCCTCAAATTTAAATCCCTCTAAATCTCTCGTTACCCACCGCTGTACTGTTGTTGCTGGGCAAGATATTTAGTGTCCGTCAAAGCACATTTTTTGTTCTGGGTTGAAGTACAATTCCCAATTTAGCAATTTCATAATTTAGTGGTTTCTGCTATATCAGAGCTATTTGAAATCTATCCCTAAAAGGGTATATAATATTGAAGGTGCACATAGGGTCATTCAGAATAACTTCACACACACGCTTCTGTGCATTTCCAAGTCTAATTCTGTCACTAAATCCATACCGGTGACCCAGCGCCTAAATACTAGGCCTCAAATTTAAATCCCTCTAAATCTCTCGTTACCCACCGCTGTACTGTTGTTGCTGGGCAAGATATTTAGTGTCCGTCAAAGCACATTTTTTGTTCTGGGTTGAAGTACAATTCCCAATTTAGCAATTTCATAATTTAGTGGTTCCTGCTATATCAGAGCTATTTGAAATCTATCCCAAAAAGGGTATATAATATTGAAGGTGCACATTGGGTCATTCAGAATAACTTCACACACACCCGCTACTGTGTATTTCCAAGTCTAATTCTGTCACTAAACCCATACCTGTCACCCAGCGCCTAAATACTAGGCCTCAAATTTAAATCCCTCTAAATCTCTCGTTACCCACCGCTGTACTGTTGTTGCTGGGCAAGATATTTAGTGTCCGTCAAAGCACATTTTTTGTTCTGGGTTGAAGTACAATTCCCAATTTAGCAATTTCATAATTTAGTGGTTTCTGCTATATCAGAGCTATTTGAAATCTATCCCTAAAAGGGTATATAATATTGAAGGTGCACATAGGGTCATTCAGAATAACTTCACACACACGCTTCTGTGCATTTCCAAGTCTAATTCTGTCACTAAATCCATACCGGTGACCCAGCGCCTAAATACTAGGCCTCAAATTTAAATCCCTCTAAATCTCTCGTTACCCACCGCTGTACTGTTGTTGCTGGGCAAGATATTTAGTGTCCGTCAAAGCACATTTTTTGTTCTGGGTTGAAGTACAATTCCCAATTTAGCAATTTCATAATTTAGTGGTTCCTGCTATATCAGAGCTATTTGAAATCTATCCCAAAAAGGGTATATAATATTGAAGGTGCACATTGGGTCATTCAGAATAACTTCACACACACCCGCTACTGTGTATTTCCAAGTCTAATTCTGTCACTAAACCCATACCTGTCACCCAGCGCCTAAATACTAGGCCTCAAATTTAAATCCCTCTAAATCTCTCGTTACCCACCGCTGTACTGTTGTTGCTGGGCAAGATATTTAGTGTCCGTCAAAGCACATTTTTTGTTCTGGGTTGAAGTACAATTCCCAATTTAGCAATTTCATAATTTAGTGGTTTCTGCTATATCAGAGCTATTTGAAATCTATCCCTAAAAGGGTATATAATATTGAAGGTGCACATAGGGTCATTCAGAATAACTTCACACACACGCTTCTGTGCATTTCCAAGTCTAATTCTGTCACTAAATCCATACCGGTGACCCAGCGCCTAAATACTAGGCCTCAAATTTAAATCCCTCTAAATCTCTCGTTACCCACCGCTGTACTGTTGTTGCTGGGCAAGATATTTAGTGTCCGTCAAAGCACATTTTTTGTTCTGGGTTGAAGTACAATTCCCAATTTAGCAATTTCATAATTTAGTGGTTCCTGCTATATCAGAGCTATTTGAAATCTATCCCAAAAAGGGTATATAATATTGAAGGTGCACATTGGGTCATTCAGAATAACTTCACACACACCCGCTACTGTGTATTTCCAAGTCTAATTCTGTCACTAAACCCATACCGGTGACCCAGCGCCTAAATACTAGGCCTCAAATTTAAATCCCTCTAAATCTCTCGTTACCGCTGTACTGTTGTAGCTGGGAAAGTTATTTAGTGCCCGTCAAAGCACATTTTTTGTTCTGGGTTGAAGTACAATTCCCAATTTAGCAATTTCATAATTTAGTGGTTCCTGCTATATCAGAGCTATTTGAAATCTATCCCAAAAAGGGTATATAATATTCAAGGTGCACATTGGGTCATTCAGAATAACTTCACACACACGCTTCTGTGCATTTCCAAGTCTAATTCTGTCACTAAATCCATACCGGTCACCCAGCGCCTAAATACTAGGCCTCAAATTTATATCCCGCTGAATTTGAATACAATACATTGGGCCAAATAATATATTTGTTGTTGTGGTGAACCATAACAATGAGAAAAACATCTAGTAAGGGACGCGGACGTGGACATGGTCGTGGTGGTGTTAGTGGACCCTCTGGTGCTGGGAGAGGACGTGGCCGTTCTGCCACATCCACACGTCCTAGTGTACCAACTACCTCAGGTCCCAGTAGCCGCCAGAATTTACAGCGATATATGGTGGGGCCCAATGCCGTTCTAAGGATGGTAAGGCCTGAGCAGGTACAGGCATTAGTCAATTGGGTGGCCGACAGTGGATCCAGCACGTTCACATTATCTCCCACCCAGTCTTCTGCAGAAAGCGCACAGATGGCGCCTGAAAACCAACCCCATCAGTCTGTCACATCACCCCCATGCATACCAGGGAAACTGTCTCAGCCTCAAGTTATGCAGCAGTCTCTTATGCTGTTTGAAGACTCCGCTGGCAGGGTTTCCCAAGGGCATCCACCTAGCCCTTCCCCAGCGGTGAAAGACATAGAATGCACTGACGCACAACCACTTATGTTTCCTGATGATGAGGACATGGGAATACCACCTCAGCATGTCTCTGATGATGACGAAACACAGGTGCCAACTGCTGCGTCTTTCTGCAGTGTGCAGACTGAACAGGAGGTCAGGGATCAAGACTGGGTGGAAGACGATGCAGGGGACGATGAGGTCCTAGACCCCACATGGAATGAAGGTCGTGCCACTGACTTTCACAGTTCGGAGGAAGAGGCAGTGGTGAGACCGAGCCAACAGCGTAGCAAAAGAGGGAGCAGTGGGCAAAAGCAGAACACCCGCCGCCAAGAGACTCCGCCTGCTACTGACCGCCGCCATCTGGGACCGAGCACCCCAAAGGCAGCTTCAAGGAGTTCCCTGGCATGGCACTTCTTCAAACAATGTGCTGACGACAAGACCCGAGTGGTTTGCACGCTGTGCCATCAGAGCCTGAAGCGAGGCATTAACGTTCTGAACCTGAGCACAACCTGCATGACCAGGCACCTGCATGCAAAGCATGAACTGCAGTGGAGTAAACACCTTAAAACCAAGGAAGTCACTCAGGCTCCCCCTGCTACCTCTTCTGCTGCTGCCGCCTCGGCCTATTCTGCTGCTGCCGCCTCGGCCTCTTCCTCCGCCTCTGGAGGAACGTTGGCACCTGCCGCCCAGCAAACAGGGGATGTACCACCAACACCACCACCACCACCTCCGTCACCAAGCGTCTCAACCATGTCACACGCCAGCGTTCAGCTCTCCATCTCACAAACATTTGATAGAAAGCGTAAATTCCCACCTAGCCACCCTCGATCCCTGGCCCTGAATGCCAGCATTTCTAAACTACTGGCCTATGAAATGCTGTCATTTAGGCTGGTGGACACAGACAGCTTCAAACAGCTCATGTCGCTTGCTGTCCCACAGTATGTTGTTCCCAGCCGGCACTACTTCTCCAAGAGAGCCGTGCCTTCCCTGCACAACCAAGTATCCGATAAAATCAAGTGTGCACTGCGCAACGCCATCTGTAGCAAGGTCCACCTAACCACAGATACGTGGACCAGTAAGCACGGCCAGGGACGCTATATCTCCCTAACTGCACACTGGGTAAATGTAGTGGCAGCTGGGCCCCAGGCGGAGAGCTGTTTGGCGCACGTCCTGCCGCCGCCAAGGATCGCAGGGCAACATTCTTTGCCTCCTGTTGCCACCTCCTCCTTCTCGGCTTCCTCCTCCTCTTCTTCCACCTGCTCATCCAGTCAGCCACACACCTTCACCACCAACTTCAGCACAGCCCGGGGTAAACGTCAGCAGGCCATTCTGAAACTCATATGTTTGGGGGACAGGCCCCACACCGCACAGGAGTTGTGGCGGGGTATTGAACAACAGACCGACGAGTGGTTGCTGCCGGTGAGCCTCAAGCCCGGCCTGGTGGTGTGTGATAATGGGCGAAATCTCGTTGCAGCTCTGGGACTAGCCAATTTGACGCACATCCCTTGCTTGGCGCATGTGCTGAATTTGGTGGTGCAGAAGTTCATTCACAACTACCCCGACATGTCAGAGCTGCTGCATAAAGTGCGGGCCGTCTGTTCGCGCTTCCGGCGTTCACATCCTGCCGCTGCTCGCCTGTCTGCGCTACAGCGTAACTTCGGCCTTCCCGCTCACCGCCTCATATGCGACGTGCCCACCAGGTGGAACTCCACCTTGCACATGCTGGACAGACTGTGCGAGCAGCAGCAGGCCATAGTGGAGTTTCAGCTGCAGCACGCACGGGTCAGTCGCACTACAGAACAGCACCACTTCACCACCAATGACTGGGCCTCCATGCGAGACCTGTGTGCCCTGTTGCGCTGTTTCGAGTACTCCACCAACATGGCCAGTGGCGATGACACCGTTATCAGCGTTACAATACCACTTCTATGTCTCCTTGAGAAAACACTTAGGGCGATGATGGAACAGGAGGTGGCCCAGGAGGAGGAGGAGGAGGATGAGGAAGAGGGGTCATTTTTAGCACTTTCAGGCCAGTCTCTTCGAAGTGACTCAGAGGGAGGTTTTTTGCAACAGCAGAGGCCAGGTACAAATGTGGCCAGCCAGGGCCCACTACTGGAGGACGAGGAGGACGAGGATGAGGAGGAGGTGGAGGAGGATGAGGATGAAGCATGGTCACAGCGGGGTGGCACCCAACGCAGCTCGGGTCCATCACTGGTGCGTGGCTGGGGGGAAAGGCAGGACGATGACGATACGCCTCCCACAGAGGACAGCTTGTCCTTACCCCTGGGCAGCCTGGCACACATGAGCGACTACATGCTGCAGTGCCTGCGCAACGACAGCAGAGTTGCCCACATTTTAACCTGTGCGGACTACTGGGTTGCCACCCTGCTGGATCCACGCTACAAAGACAATGTGCCCACCTTACTTCCTGCACTGGAGCGTGATAGGAAGATGCGCGAGTACAAGCGCACGTTGGTAGACGCGCTACTGAGAGCATTCCCAAATGTCACAGGGGAACAAGTGGAAGCCCAAGGCCAAGGCAGAGGAGGAGCAAGAGGTCGCCAAGGCAGCTGTGTCACGGCCAGCTCCTCTGAGGGCAGGGTTAGCATGGCAGAGATGTGGAAAACTTTTGTCAACACGCCACAGCTAACTGCACCACCACCTGATACGCAACGTGTTAGCAGGAGGCAACATTTCACTAACATGGTGGAACAGTACGTGTGCACACCCCTCCACGTACTGACTGATGGTTCGGCCCCATTCAACTTCTGGGTCTCTAAATTGTCCACGTGGCCAGAGCTAGCCTTTTATGCCTTGGAGGTGCTGGCCTGCCCGGCAGCCAGCGTTTTGTCTGAACGTGTATTCAGCACGGCAGGGGGCGTCATTACAGACAAACGCAGCCGCCTGTCTACAGCCAATGTGGACAAGCTGACGTTCATAAAAATGAACCAGGCATGGATCCCACAGGACCTGTCCGTCCCTTGTCCAGATTAGACATTAACTACCTCCCCATAACCATATATTATTGGACTCCAGGGCACTTCCTCATTCAATCCTATTTTTATTTTCATTTTACCATTATATTGCGATGCTACCCAAAGTTGAATGAACCTCTCCTCTGCCTGTGTGCTAGGCCTAAATATATGCCAATGGACTGTTGCAGTGGTGGCTGACATGAAGCCTGATTCTCTGCTATGACATGCAGACTAATTCTCTGCTGACATGAAGCCAGATTGTCTGTTACGGGACCTCTCTCCTCTGCCTGGGTGCTGGGCCTAAATTTATGACAATGGACTGTTGCAGTGGTGGCTGACGTGAAGCCTGATTCTCTGCTATGACATGCAGACTGATTCTCTGCTGACATGAAGCCAGATCGTCTGTTACGGGACCTCTCTGCTCTGCCTGTGTGCTAGGCCTAAATATATGCCAATGGACTGTTGCAGTGGTGGGTGACGTGAAGCCTCATTCTCTGCTATGACATGCAGACTGATTCTCTGCTGACATGAAGCCAGATTGTCTGTTACGGGACCTCTCTGCTCTGCCTGTGTGCTAGGCCTAAATATATGCCAATGGACTGTTGCAGTGGTGGGTGACGTGAAGCCTCATTCTCTGCTATGACATGCAGACTGATTCTCTGCTGTCATGAAGCCAGATTGTCTGTTACGGGACCTCTCTGCTCTGCCTGTGTGCTAGGCCTAAATATATGCCAATGGACTGTTGCAGTGGTGGGTGACGTGAAGCCTCATTCTCTGCTATGACATGCAGACTGATTCTCTGCTGACATGAAGCCAGATTGTCTGTTACGGGACCTCTCTGCTCTGCCTGTGTGCTAGGCCTAAATATATGCCAATGGACTGTTGCAGTGGTGGGTGACGTGAAGCCTCATTCTCTGCTATGACATGCAGACTGATTCTCTGCTGTCATGAAGCCAGATTGTCTGTTACGGGACCTCTCTGCTCTGCCTGTGTGCTAGGCCTAAATATATGCCAATGGACTGTTGCAGTGGTGGGTGACGTGAAGCCTCATTCTCTGCTATGACATGCAGACTAATTCTCTGCTGACATGAAGACAGATTCTCTGTTACGGGACCTCTCTCCTCTGCCTGTGTGTGTGCTGGGCCTAAATATATGCCAATGGACTGTTGCAGTGGTGGCTGACGTGAAGCCTCATTCTCTGCTATGACATGCAGACTGATTCTCTGCTGACATGAAGCCAGATTCTCTGTTACGGGACCTCTCTCCTCTGCCTGTGTGTGTGCTGGGCCTAAATATATGCCAATGGACTGTTGCAGTGGTGGCTGACGTGAAGCCTCATTCTCTGCTATGACATGCAGACTAATTCTCTGCTGACATGAAGACAGATTCTCTGTTACGGGACCTCTCTCCTCTGCCTGGGTGCCGGGGCCTAAATATCTGAGAATGGACTGTTCCAGTGGTGGGTGACGGGAAGCCAGATTCTCTGCTATGGAACCTCTCTCCAATTGATTTTGGTTAATTTTTATTTATTTAATTTTTATTTTAATTAATTTCCCTATCCACATTTGTTTGCAGGGGATTTACCTACATGTTGCTGCCTTTTGCAGCCCTCTAGCCCTTTCCTGGGCTGTTTTACAGCCGTTTTAGTGCCGAAAAGTTCGGGTCCCCATTGACTTCAATGGGGTTCGGGTTCGGGACGAAGTTCGGATCGGGTTCGGATCCCGAACCCGAACATTTCCGGGATGTTCGGCCGAACTTCTCGAACCCGAACATCCAGGTGTTTGCTCAACTCTACTAGAGACCCTATGACGGATTTCAATACCGGAAAAGAGAAACGCTAGTGTGAAAGTAGCCTTACCTGCTCCATGCTGCTCCGGTTTTCTGCTGTGCCTCAGTTCTCTCTATCTTCTGGTCATCCAGCTGGTCATGGTCACCTGCACTGCTCCAGCCAATAACTGGCTTTGGCTATTTTCACATCTGTGTTTTTGCTGGATCCTAATTTAATCTTTGGGCATATTGTAGCTAGAAGAAGCATACAAAGAAATAGCGCAATTTAGGGTAGTATGTTCTGGGTAATAAACCAGTTGATAGAACAATAGATTGTGCTAGAGATAGGCACAACACTATTGTGGGTATGTAGAAATTCAGTGTCATGTCGCCAGGTGTCCTCGGTCTTCAGGGTGCCCACCCTCTCCAAAGCAAAATAGTAGGGATCAGCAAAAACGCTTCTGTTATGAGTATGCAACCGGCTGAATCCGTTCTAAGTGGATCCGGTTGTATCATCTCTAAAATGAACAAGATGAAAATCGTATCTGGCGCCTATTGACTTATGATGGTTTTAGTGCCAGATGCGCTTTTTTCGTGTCCAAAAAATGGATCCGGCACCATTGAATTACATTGTGTTTCATCCCAGATCCGTCTTGATCAGTATCCCACGATGCACACAAAAACGCTGCTTGCAGCGGTTTCGTGTCCGGCATGGGACCGCAACAAAACGGAATGGAATGCATTGTGGTGTACGCCATTCAGTTCAGTTTTGTCCCCATTGACAATGAATGAGGACAAAACTGAAGTGTTTTTCCAGTTTTTTAGATCCTATGACGGATCTCAATACCGTTAAGGAAAACACAGATGTGAAAGTAGCCTTAAAGGAGTATTCCCATCTCAGATAATACGTACATATCGCTAGGATATGTCCGCATTGTCTGATGTGGGTCCTACCTTTGGGATCCACACCTACACCGAGAACGGATCGGGGAAGGTAGTGGCCCAGAAGCCCTCTCCACGTAGTAGTGAATCGGAGCGCACAGTGCTTGTGTGGCCACCGCTCCCGTTCATTTCTATGGGGCCGACGGAAACAGCCGAGCCAGTGGTTGGCTATTTTCGGTGGCCCCATAGAAATTAAAGGAGGGCGGCTGCTCGTGCACAGTGCGCCTTCCACAACTTTTGGGGCTCCATTCTCATGTTTAGGTGCGGGTCCCAGAGGTGGGACCCGCATCTAACAGACAATTAGATCATATCCTAGCGATATGCGCACATTGTCTGAGATGGGAAAATTCCTTTAAGCTGTGACATGATGCTTGTGTCCACATCACTTCTTCAAGCAAGTCATTGGCTAGAGCAGTGCATGTGACCATGTCCATAGCTAGCTAGATGTAAACAGTACTGGAAGATGGAACTGGAAGATGGCGAGAGCCGGAGCAGTGTGGAGGACTGGAACGGCATGGAGCAGGTAAGTATGAATCTTCTGTTCAGGACAATGCTGCAGGCACTTGTTAAAAAAAAATATTTTTACCAGGAAAAACCTTTAAGGCTGAAGCCCCATTTTTCTAATCTGACGTGTCACTTTATATGGTAATAACTTTGGAATTCTTTTACTTATCCAAGCATTTCTGAGAATGTTTTCTTGTGACACATCGCACTTTATGTTAGTGATAAATTTTGGTCAATGTATTTTTTTATTTATAAAAAATCCCCAATTTAATGAAAATTTTACAAAATTAGCAATTTTTCATATTTGATGTTCTCTGACAGATAGTTATAAATCAGAAAATACTTAATATGGTGGTACTCGGCCGAGTCCCGCATGTGTTCGAGCTCAATGCTCGAGTCTCCTCCCCGCACGTTTCTTGGCTGCTATGCAGCCAATAAACGTGCAGGGAGGTACTGGCACGCAGTGTAATGCCATAGCCATGTTGGCTACTGGCATTACAGTGATTGGCTGGCCGGAACACATTATCGGGTGCTATAAAGCACCCGATGACACGTGTTCGGCTCAGTGTTAGTCAGGGAAAGCTGAGAATAGGAAGGGAAAGACAATAGAGGGAGTGTTATTGGAAGATTTTTATTCCAATATATATTTTTAGTGCATCCTGTGCTAAATAGCGTCTAATAGGTCGCTGAGGACAGTTAAATTATCCGCGCCATATCTCCAGTGTAAAGTGTGCGCATCCAAAAATATCTGTGACATCCAGTGTACTTTTTCAATAGACGGTGTCCGCTGTGGATAGTGACATTAGCTACTCCACATCTCCAGTGTAAAGTGTGCACATCCCTAAAATATCAGTGACATCCAGTGTATTTTTTCCGTAGACGGTGTCCACTGCGGACAGTGACATTATCTGCGCAGCATCTCCAGTGTAATGTGTGCACTTTAAAAATGTATCTGTGACATACAGTGCACTGTTTCCATAAATGGTGTCCGCTTCTGACAGTGACCTTACTAGGGCCATATCTGTAGTGTAACATGTGCGCTTAATTATTTTTTCTGTAACATAGAGTGTACTTTTTCCGTAGACGGTGTCCGCTTCTGACAGTGACTTTACCAGGGCCACATCTGCAGTGTAAAGTGTGCGTTTAAAAAATGTATCTATGACATACAGAGTACTTTTGTTTGAGTAGTCTCCAAGGCATTGCTCCCGGTTAGCCAGAATCCTACTCCACACTGATGAGGGGCAACACCCCGAAACAGCTGTCTGTGGATGGATAACTGGCTTAGGTCTTCCATATCCTTAAAGCTTGTAAAAGAGCGGGATCTTGACATAGGGGCCACTTAATATGGTGGATTTGGTGATCTCTGTAATGGGGACACCCCTTTGCTTGGTTTTCCTTCCTTTGAGGGATATCTGGCTTTCACTGTGTTGAAGACCCTTAACCGGGGCTCCACAATTATTTTGCATAATACAGAGTACTTTGTCAATAGACTGTGTCCGCTTCTGACAGTGACATTACCAGGACCACATCTGCAGTGTAACATGTGGGCTTCAAAAATGTATCTGTGACATACACTATACTTTGTCAGCTTTGCAACCATATTCCCCCGGAACCCAAAGACTTTGGTTTCCCGGAAGCTGCTCGGCGGATTATGGGAATAACGCCGCCGGATCACCGGTCGTCGTCATTTATGGTCAGAACTACGACGGTATGTAATCGTCAGTCCTATTCCATTATTCCTAGCTGAAGTATTCAGGCGACCCGGCCTGCTTTGAACACTGTAAACTTTTTCAATGGTCAGCTAAGCAGCAGGCCCTCAACCATAATGTTTTAGAGGGTCAGCTCAGCAGCAGGCCCTCGCATATAATTTTTTAGAGGGTCAGATCACCTGCAGGCCCTCGCATATATATTTTTTATAGGGTCAGCTTACCTACAGTCCCTCACCTAAATCTTTTGGAAGTGGTAGCTATAGCTGTTTCTCAGGCTCCTTCTTCGGAATCAAACCCTGATTCCCTGTTACCCGTGGTCATCGTGGTTCGCTCTGAAAATAACATTGAAAGTTGATAGGGCATACATCCAAATGGATCGTCGCCGTCACGGGGACGTGCGATCGGACCCAGGTTATCTAGTCACCAAAGCGGCAGCATGCCCTCGCCCATAATGTTTTAGATGGTCAGATCAACAGGCCCTTGCTCCAAATGTTTTGGAGGATCATCAATCATAATTTTTCAAGGCTGTGTATGATGTCTTCCTTTATGTGTAACAAAGAGTGTATTGTAGTGCCGGTTCCTTGTAATTTTTGGCAGCCCTTTCACTTAGGCTTTATGAGTTTTGTGCGTGTTATTGTCAGTCTGTAAAGGTGGCGTACTACTCGTACAACATCGTTCCCAGCAGCGACCTGGGAGTCCAAGATGCATCCAGACATCCTCCCCATGCTGTTCCCGAACCATTTTGGTGGTGTTTCCATCAATTTCTGACCTTTTCCTATGAACCAGGCACCTTCCCCTCTTCAGAGCAGGGGGTGCTTAGTTTAATGCTCGGGTTCTCCCATTGATGTCTATTATACTCGTGTGCTTGGTAGAGCACCCGAGCATCCTGATATGTTTGGCCCAAGCCCCCGAGCACTATGGTGCTCGATCAACACTACTGGCCACCTCTCACTCCTTCTAGCAGTATTGTGCTGCACCCCACCACCTAAAGGGCTAGTGTGTGCTAAATAGGGACAATAGTCAGCCTATGGCATTGATTTGAGCACTTCTGCATTATGTGTTATGGGCAACAGGGATTTCTCTGTTGGTTCATGTTCACCTTGTCATTAACTTTATTGGGACAGTGCCTCGCATCAGAATCAAGGTTTGATTATTGTCTAGTTTGGTCTGGTTAATTAGGGTGGAGTTGCTGACTGTTGAACTATTATATACCCAGGTCCTACTTCATTCTGGTTGCTGAATGTAGTGTTTTCCATATTTAGTGTTTGCCATGTTCATTTCCTCTCAGATTCTGCTGCTCCGATTTTTTCTTCTGTAGTGTGTTTTCTGTGTATTCTGGGATCTGTAGTTCTATGGAGTCTAGTATGTTTCCTGTGTATTCTTGGATCTGTAGTTCCTTATAGTTTTGTGTGTTTGCTGTGTATGGGCTTTGTTTGTTGCTGTTGTACAGGCCTGGTTATTTGCTGGATTGAATTCAGATAGGATAAGTACACTATGAACCAATTTCTGTTCACCTGCTATCTATCTATATGTCATATAATGGTGAAACTACCCGCAATGGATGACAGACACAGAAACTGGACAGAATTTTAAGCTCAAGTCCAACTGCTGTGTTGTCATCCATGAGGGCCCCCACCTTATTCCCTGGCTGTTCTTTCACCAGCAGGCATGTGTCAATGCGGTGTCTCGGTTGTTGTAGTTTGCCGTGACACATTTGCCATGCATGCAGTTGCCTTGGGCAACGTGTTGTTCTGCATTTTTGTGTACTACTCCCTTTATCTTTGTTTCTTCCTAGTCTGGTGTGTATGGGGATAAGGTGTGGATCTAGGTATTTTCTGGGTGTGGCCTCATGGCTCTACTTATTCTGGTGATGTGAGTGTGAGGTCAGTGGTATTCCTGCCTTGGTTGGTAATAGAGCCTAGCTCCTGTCTGGATATTCCATCTGTCCTGTGTAACGGCCACCTAGTTAGGCCTCAATGTCTCTCCTATTTCTTCCTCTTGTTTCTATGTCCTTTACCCATCCTCACCTGTTGTTTTGTTTGGTGTGGTTTATGTTCAGGGTGTGTTGTTATGTCTAGATTGGTATTCCATGTCTGGTCTATTTGGTGTTTGCAGTTCAGCATGGTTGCTAGACATTTCCTGTGTCTGTCTGTGCCTTCGGCGAGAGGGTTTCTGGTTTCCCTGGAGGGGGAACTACAGGTCAGTGAGCAGCTCTGCCTGGTGCCGCCATGCATGCTGTCCGAATGGGGGTCCAGGTAGTTATTGGTGTTGGTTTTCCACTCTGTTGCTGCGGCAGGTAAGTGCTTGTTGTTCTGGTGTGTTGTTGTATCACTGGGTTCTTACCTGCTGATCCAGTTGCTGTTCACTGTCTTCCTCTATCTTTGCTGCTAGTCCTGTGGAGACTCCTGTTCGTCCATGTTGTGGAGGAACAGGTCGTATCTAATTCCTGACCTTATTTTCAGGGATCATCAGGGCGACTCAGGGTCCGAGTTTCCTGTGTATAAGCCCTCCTACCATCTGGGTCCGCTCATACGGATAGGAGTCAGGGCTAGGATCAGGATTGCAATAAGAGGTAATCTGCTCTCTTATCCCGGCATCCAGGCCTAGTTTCTGTTCCGTTTTCCTTTTGGTGTATGGTGTGGATTCCCCCCCCCCCCACTGCACCATGACAGCATGATGCAGTGACATTATCGGACCTGCTGGGCTGAGTAGAAGAGTGCATGGCCAAGGATTATCCCCCAGCCTGTGCACTCTCCTACTCAGCCCAGCAGGTGTGATGACATCACTACATTGCACCTGTTGGAGAGAGAGGGATGTTCTCTGTTAATGGGGTGGGGTGGGGGCTAGGTGAGTATAAATGTTTTTGTTTTGTTTTTCAACTTTTTTTCAATTTACTGTAATGTAAACTCCTCTTCCTGTTCAGCATGGGACTAGCATCTGGAGGGGTGTTTGTGGGCAAGAGGGGGCTATTAAAACATATCCTATTGGGCCCAGCCTTTTCCAGTTACACCCCTGATGCCATGTCTCTTATATCCATTCCATTGCTTGATTATAGTCTCCACCTGTGACTCTCATCATTCGGTTCCTGTCATCTACTGTATTTGGGACCTTTTAGTAGTAATTTGCTATCTGCCAGTGTTGGTACATGTTTTATATATGTTGTTTTGCGCCTTCCTAGTGGCACAGTGCCACTATGTGTCCAGGAGGTATCTGAGTACCAAGAGACACATTGTGATTTTGTATCTGTCATCTATACCATATGCAAGTTATCAGTAATTGCTACATATTTACTAGAATTGCTAACTAGGGATCCCTGTTTAGACTCTGTTAGGTACATTTTAAGTTAAAATACATACAATACAATAATTAATAATGAGTTGTAGTGCTTGTTTGGAAGGAGTCTACTAAATGATATGCATTATCTCTTGAGTCCTGTACTCATAAGCTACATACTAACCGACCCTCCCCCACACACTGGCTGCTCATTGACAGTTTTCTCCCTGTGCACAGTAATAGGAAGAATGCTGTCAATCAGTGGCTGACTGATGGGCAAAGTCCACAGGTCATGATTACTACCACAGCCTGTTCTATACTGCCGGAAGGCTGTTCCAGCATAGAATGCCAGGAATCAGGTGGACAAAAACCACTGCGCACAGCAGCATTTATTCCGACTGTTTCTCTGCATATCCCCACCGGATCCCATTATAGTAATGGGGCAGGACAGCATTCTGGCAGCATCGGAACAGCCTGCTGGATTGGCAGACGCAAGTATAAAAACAAGCCTTCCATACAAAATAATGCAAACATTACAGCTAATAAAACTACACAACAGGCACATATAACAGATACAGGTTCCTATTAGGCCCTCAATCAAATCCAACAGTGACCCAATGTGGTTCTCTCATTGTTCTGATGTTGTTTGGTGACATGTGTGAGCTAGAATAGTTTTTCATTTACAAATTATCAGAATGCTAATTATTCAATCAATCTGAATGCAGAACATCATTATCACGAAATAATATCCAAGGAGGGAAGGGGTCCAAAAGGTGGACACTTGGGAGCTATTCTTTATCTATTACTTAAAATGATTGTTTGCAATGACTTTCTCAGGAGAAGGAACAGCTACTAATTGTGAAGATTTGGTGTAACTTTGTTCTGAATGTCAAGGACAATCTGACATTGTTCTAGGTAATGAAGTATTTAATATTTTTTCTTTACAAACACCATTTTCGTACATGTTCCCTTGTAATAAAGGACAACTTTATAACTTATCTAGAGAACAGAAGTGCTAATTTACCATACAATATCAAACTATACTCAATAGACCGCTTTGTGCTGTACTATTTTATTCCACTGACAAGAACATATTGAAATAAATCAGACCAGGGGTGGATGTTTTCTAGACCAAGGGCCACATTGTCATATTAAGTCCGAAGGTCCACAACAAAACCTAAGGTGGTATTTTCATACATTTCTCATTTATAGCATCAGAAGGGCAGGTTCTGTTTCCAGGACTCACACCTATTGGGAGAATTGGGGTCACCTTCTCTCCAGCGAGAAGGAGATTGTACATGCATGTGGCTCCCTCCATTGAAGATCACGATAGCATTCCACAACTCTGCTATACTACAAAGGAGAAAGCTGCATGTATAGATACTTTCTCGATTGCCAAATGGGTCAAGGGACCCCATTCTCCTGATATCTCCTGTGACATAGAAACTACATGTGAGCAGCCACACAGAGCCACATCGTGGGCAGCATGTGACCCCTGGAATCAGAAGGTACACCAAGTCGAAAGGGTGGTCTCAGTATAAAATTGTTGCCTTTTATCTTTGGTTCCATTTCTTAGGATGCTGAGATCTAAAGAGAAGTGAGACACTTGGTAAATTTCATGTGTTATCAGAATGTTATATAAATTTAGGGCTCATTCAGAGAGAAAGCTAGTAAACTGGCCCATGTAGATATAAGGCTTTTTATTAGTCCTAGGTTTGTGATTTCTCATACACACACTGTGCAAATGTATATTTGGACAGAGCGCTTCGGTGTCATACAGTGGGTACACAGATGGGAGGCGAGAAGGACGGGCGGCTTTTGTGCCTGTCTATAGCTAAGCAGTCTCGTTAAGATGGAATTACTTATTAGTCTATAAAATATAATCAGATTGTTCTGCACCTTTTGTTTATAAGAAAGGCGCTATATACAGGCTTTGTGGCCAGCGGCATGCATGAGATTTACACAGCTTGCTCGTCTGCTATGGAATTTAGAGAGCCAATAAAACATTGCTATATTCAGTGTGCAGCATTTTATAACCACTGTTGTTTCTGGCACTTCACTAATTAGAAAGTAGAAAAAATATGCAAGTGCTTGAAACTGACAGAATCAAATTACAAAAGTATTCTGATATAAATTATTTAATCAGTGAAAAAAGAAAGGCGACGTGGTATTAACGATCATTTCCACCCGCCATGTTATCTATCATCTCATTGATTGGCTTTTTCACTCGGCTTATGTGTTTTCCTCACCAGTCAGAATCGCATGGGGAAATTTTTTATGTCTTTTTACTTGGATGTCTTTTGGTTTGTAGTTATGTCTGACAAAGGGCTCGTTCACACCAACTTATTTTGCTTTCCGTATACGGGCCGTTTTCTGCGTTCCGCATACGGTCCGTATACGGAACCATTCATTTCAATGAGTCCGCCAAAGATGCGGACAGCACTCTGTGTGCTGTCCGCATCTGTTGCTCTGTCCGTTTTGCAGACAAGAATAGGCATTTCTATAATAGACCTCCTGTTCCGTTCCGCAAATTGCGGAAGGCACACGGGCGGTATCCATTTTTTGCGGATCCACAATTTGCGAACCGCAAAAAACGGCACAGTTCTCAGTTCTGAAAAAAATAACATTTGAAGGAGACCTGTCTGATTTTCTGACTGTGTTGTGCTGTTCCTCTGTTATTTCTTCTAGAGATTTACGAGTAAATTGACAACTACGAGTTACTGTTCTCCTTCTCATTCTCCAGCCTCCTGTCTAACAGATCACATGTAAGCGTCTATGCTCTTTCCTATCAATGTCCCACAATTGCTGGAGAATTGGTAGGACATTTAGGGACTTTCTAGAGAATCATAAATTACGTCTATTGCACCCGGCTGTCATCAAAATAGCAGTTACAAACCAAGTAGCCCATGAGTTTCAGTTTGATAGACTGCTGTGACATCACAAATATTTTTTGGGAGCTGCTTTTAGATGTCCACTGCTGTGACATCACAAGCGGGTTTCACTCAGGTAGACTATTTGACATCACCAGTGGGTGTCAGGGAAGTTATTGTGATATAAAAAGATGCTTTTAGTAAGGAAAATAGCTGTCAGCTTCTATGACATCACAGGTGTGGTAAAGTTGGGTAATCTGCTTTCACATCACAAGTTTATGACAGGTAGCTATAACATCACATGTGGGTTTACCTCCGGTATCCTCATGTAACATCAATGCAGTGTAAAATGCATTGGGAAGACTCCTCTTTGAGTCCTCTCCATTAGGTGCATGAGCACGAGAGTCCTCTTCAGAATGTTCCACACTCCACAGATTTCCAGATTTCGTTTCAAGAAACAGAGAGAATCTTTTTATTTTGAATCACTCTCCTTCTTTCCATTCTGGATTATATGCCACTTCTCCTAAAAAAAAAATATACATGTAAATGTGAAAACCCTGTCCATATGCCTGAATAGGTGAGATCTGCAAAAAAAAAAAAGGGCAGCTGCTGTAAAGAAAGTGTTGTCCAGCTGCTTTGAAAACCTGACCTTAAAACTTAAGACTGAAATGGGTTTGGTTTGAGCAGAAGGTGTAAGTATAATAACATTAGAAAATATTAATTACTACTTACGCTATACTCTACAGATCCCCTGTAGCGATGCTGCCACGTGTCCAGGTTTTCTTATGCAGTTTTTGAAGCCAAGACCAGGAGTGGATTAAAAAATAGAAGTGGTAATTGTTCTTTATACTTTTTCCTGATTTTGACTTCAAAATTGCATAAATAAACCTGATGACAGTTAGGCTGCCCAGACATGAGCCACGACTAAGAGCCTACTTGGCTTGAAACATGTCGGCTAAACGGGAGTAAGAGGGAGAAGGCTAGGCTACTCTATGTCCTGTCCTGTTCCATATATGTTCAAGTTTTGGCAATAAAGAAATGACGAAAATAGGATTCTTCAGTGCCGGATCACCTTTGCTGTTATGTGCCCAGACATGATCAAGTTTTGATCAGGTTTTTAGATGCAGATTTTAGCTTCAAAAACTGCATCTGAACACCTGAAAAAAACGTGATGATTTACGGGCGGCCTACGGGCCCAATCACACTGCAGAATTTGCTGGCCGAATTTTAGTGAGGACACCGTGCCAAAATTCCACTGGCTTCCACATGGTGTCTGCCTCCTATTGTTTTCAGTGGGTAGTAGAGCTGCGTTTTTTAGGCTGGTGGTTTAAGAAGCGACCTGGCTAAAAAGGGACTTGTCCCTTCTTGGCGTAATGTCTGAACTAATGTGTCTTTAAACTGCGGCAAGTGTCCACTTGAGGCTTAGCTCCATTTGAAATGAGCTAAGCCGCGAGCGGGTCTGTGGCATTCAGAATGGAACAACTACGGCAGAAACTGTGTGAAAGTACCCTGGGGTGCTGCACGTTCAGGTTTTTTTATGCAGTTTTTTTAAGCCAAAACCAGGAGTGAATTCAAAAAAGAGAAGAAATAGTATCCTTCATTTATACTTTATCTCATTTTATGATCCACTCCTGATTTTGGTTTCAAAACTACATAAAAAACCTGTAGGCTCTATATTGAAAACGAAGTAACATTTGGATTAATATTGTAAGTGTGGACAAGATTCTATATCTGTAATTACGATTTTTAATATAGTGTTATAGAAAATTAGAATTGTATTGTACATCTACAGCACAAGTAGGTTTTTGCATGCAACTTGTCAGTATGTAAAAAAGATAATGACATTTTCTTTTTTAACACTGCTAACATATGACAAAACAATATGTGCTAGGAAAACTTTGCTGAGACAAGGCATTATTTAGAGCTCTCATACTGTTTGTGATACAAGAAAGCATAGCCCATATAAATCAGCTTCTTCATCAAATATGTATGGATATATACAATTAATCAGCCGACTGACATCGTCTGTGCAGTGAGAGATTTCCTGATGAAATGATTTACCTAAAGACTGAACCTTTACGTGGAGTACACAATCTAAACCTGGAATTTATGTGTTTTTTTAATTGTCTTTACCTATTAATAATTGACAAACACTACTATCATAAATTATGTCCCATCAGGTGGTATGCTAACCACGGGCCGACAACTCCTTCCAGACATAGTTATTTTATAGGGTTTGGGGCCATGCATCAAGAATAATATGGTAAAAGGTATAATAACTAGTGTTCGGCCGAACACCGCGTGTGCTTGAGCGCGATGCTCGAGTCTCCTACCTGCACGTTTGTTGGCTGCTACGCAGCCAAAAAACTTGCTGGTAAGGACTGCCATTCACTACAATGCCGTAGCCATGTTGGCTACTTACATTACAGTGATTGACTGGCCGGAACGCGTTATCGAGTGCTATATAGCACCCGATGACACGTGTTCGGCTCAGTCTTAGTCGGGGAGAGCTGTGCTGAAGAAGGGACAGATAGTTTAGGGAGTGAAATACTAATATTTTTATTGAAAATAATTGTTAGAGACCCAAAAGACTCTCTTAAGGACTATTGTTGTATCTGGCAGCAATATAATTATTAGCACAACCTGCGCTAAATTGTGTGGAATTGTTAGAGAGACTCAAAAGTCCTTTTAAGGACTATAGTTGTATCTGGCAGCAATATATATTTTTAGCACAACCTGCGCTAAATAGCTTGCAATTGTTTGGCCGCTGCAGACAGCGACATAATCTGCGCTACATCTCAGGTCTAAAGTGTGCGCAGCCTAAAAATATCTGTGACATCCATGTACTTTTTCCATAGACGGTGTCCGCTGCGGACAGTTACATTACCTGCTTTACATCTACTGTATAATGTTTGCGTATCCGAAATATCAGTGACATTCAGTCTAATTTTTTTTCTCTGCTGGTGACAGCAACATTATCTGCGCTACATCTCCTGTATAATGTGTGCGCATACTAAAAATATCTGTGACATCCAGTGTACTCTTTCCGTAGAAGATGTCTGCTGCAGATAGTTAGTTACATTACCTGCGCTACATCTCCTGTATAATGTTTGCGTACCCAAAATATCTGTGACATCCAGTGTACTTTTTCTGTAGACGGTGTCCGCTGCAGACAGTTTAATTACCTGCGCTACATCTCCTGTATAATGTTTGCCCATCCTAAATATCAGTGACATTAATTAAAGTAATTTTTTTATTAGCCGCTGGTGACAGCGACATTACTTGTGCTATACCTCCTGTATAACGTGTGAGCATCCTAAAATTATCTGTGACATTCTGTGTACTTTATTTGCGCATGCACTTACAAAACCTGCGCTACTGTACGTGTGACATACTTGCAAGCATACAGTGGACATAAAAAGTCTACACACCCCTGTTAAAATGTTTCTGTGATATAAAAAAATGAGACAAAGATAAAACATTTCAGAACTTTTTCCACCTTTAATGTGACCTATAAACTGTACAATTGAAAAACAAACTGAAATCTTTTAGGTAGAGGGAAGAAAAAATATAAAACTTAAAATAATATGGTTGCATAAGTGTGCACACCCTTAAACTAATACTTTGTTCAAGCACCTTTTTATTTTATTACAGCACTCTTTTTGGGTAGGAGTCTATCAGCATGGCACATTTTGACTTGGCAAGATTTGCCCACTCTTCTTTGCAAAAACACTCCAATTCTGTCAGATTGCGAGGGCATCTCCTGTGCACAGCCCTCTTCAGATCACCTCACAGATTTTCTATCAGATTCAGGTCTGGGCTCTGGCTAGGCCATTCCAAAACTTTAATCTTCTTCTGGTGAAGCCATTCCTTTGTTGATTTGGATGAATGCTTTGGGTTGTTGTCATGCTGAAAGATGAAGTTCCTTCCTCTTCATGTTCAGCTTTCTAGCAGAAGCCTGAAGGTTTTGTGCCAATATTGACTGGCATTTGGAACTGTTCATAATTTCCTCTAGCTTAACTAAGACCCCAGTTCCAGCTGAAGAAAAACAGCCCCTTGGCATGATGCTGCGACCACCATGCTTCACTGTGGGTATGGTGTTCTTTTGGTGATGTGCAGTGTTGTTTTTGCACCAAACATATCTTTAGGAATTATGGCCAAAAAGTTCAACCTTGGTTTCATCAGACCATAACACTTTTTTCCACATGCTTTTGGGAGACTTCAAATGTGTTTTTGCAAAATGTAGCCTGGCTTGGATGTTTTTCTTCATAAGAACAGGCTTTCGTCTTGCCCATAGCCCAGACATATGAAGAATACGGGAGATTGTTGTCACATGTACAACCAGTACTTGCCAGATATTCCTGAAGCTCCTTTAATGTTGCTGTAGGCCTCTTGGTAGCCTCCCAGACCAGTTTTCTTCTCGTCTTTTCATCAATTTTGGAGGGACGTCCAGTTCTTGGTAATGTGCTATATTTTCTCCACTTGATG
Source organism: Bufo gargarizans (assembly GCF_014858855.1). Classification (NCBI taxonomy): domain Eukaryota; kingdom Metazoa; phylum Chordata; class Amphibia; order Anura; family Bufonidae; genus Bufo; species Bufo gargarizans. Next base: position 166,575,554 of record NC_058084.1, read on the forward strand.
ATGACTTCACTGTGTTCCATGGTATATCTAATGCCTTGGAAATTCTTTTGTACCCTTCTCCTGACTGATACCTTTACACAGTGAGATCCCTCTGATGCTTTGGAAGCTCTCTGTGGACCATGGCTTTTGCTGTGGGATGCGACTAAGAAAATTTTAGGAAAGAGCAACTAGAGCAGCTGAACTTTATTTGGGGTTAATCAGAGGCACTTTAAATGATGGCAGGTGTATGCTGACTCCTATTTAACATGATTTTGAATGTGATTGCTTAATTCTGAACACAGCTACATCCCCGGTTATAAGAGGGTGTGCACCCTTATGCAACCACATTATTTTAGTTATTTTAGTTTTGTTCCCTCCACCTAAAATATTTCAGTTTGTTTTTAAATTGAGTGGTACAGTTTTTTTACATCACAGAAACACATGGGTGTGTAGACTTTTTATATCTACTGTATATATCATTTAATATGCGCAAGGCGTGCAATAAGGGACGGGGAAGCGGCTGTGCTGCTGATGGTGCACATAGAGGCTGTGACCCTGGGCACTGTGAAACTGTGCCTGCTGCCAGAGCTCAAGATACACACTCATCCACGATACCTAGCTTCATGTCCCAGTTTGCAGGGCAGCGCAGGACACCACTCTCGAAATCAGACCAGTGCGACCAGGTGGTCGGTTGGATTGCAGCAGATAATGCTTCCAGTCGGTTAAGCACCACCCTGTCTTCCACAAAGTTCAGTCTCAGTAGCCAAGAGTCTGGTCAACAGAATCCTCACCCTGATCCTCCTTCCTCCCATCGTGGAGAGTCTTGGCAAACAAGTGATCCCACACTCGGATATTCCGAGAAGCTCTTTTCAGTGCCATTCCTTGATTTGGGCCTCTCGCCAAAGATGCTTGAAGAGGGACATTAGGAGATCTTGTGCCCTGATTCCCAAACTCTTGAGCATCCACAGTCATAAGAAGATGACGGTAGGAAACGGCAATTAGTGTTTCACTAGGTGGATTATGATAATGAGACATAATTGCCAATAAGTCAAACGCAATTAATGTCTCAAGAGGTTGATGATGAGGATGAGACACAGCTGTCAATAACTGAGGTTGTTGTTAGGTCAACAAGTCAGGAGGTGAGTGAGTAACCAGAGTGAGGAAGTGGAAGAGGAGGTGGTGAACAATGAAGTCACTGACACAAACCTGGGAAGGTGGAAAGCCGGGCGAGGACAGCAGTACAGAGGGGGAGGGATCCGCAGCACCGCAACAGGCTGAAAGAGGCAGTGGGGTGGCAAAAGGGAGAAGGTGGGGCACACCAAACAGGCCCACATCTGTTCCCCGGAGCACCCACTTGTGGCAATCTCCCTTGCCAAGGGGTAGGTGTTCCGCAGTCTGGCGTTCTTTTGAGGAAAGTGCGGACAATAAAAGAATTGTAATTTGCAACCTGTGCCATACCAAAATGAGCAGGGGCGTGAACACTAGCAACCTCACCACCACCAGCATGATCCGCCACATGGCATCAAAGCACCCTATAGGTGGGCCGAACGCCTGGGTCCACAATCAGTGTCTACGGGTCACACCACTGCCTCCTCTTTCCTTGTGTTACATGCTGGCAAATCCCCTGTCCAAGACGCAGGCCCGGATGCCTCCCGCCATGCACCTTGACCTTCGCAAGCACCATCAGCTAGCACATCCACTTCTGTGTCCCAGCACAGCGTACAGATGTCTATACCCCAGGCCTTTGAACGAAAGCGCAAATACCCAGCCATCCACCCACAGGCCAAAGCACTAAATGCGCACCTTTCCAAATTGCTGGCCCAGGTAATATTGCCATTTAGGCTTGTGGACACTAAGGCTTTCCATAGCCTGATTGCAGTGGCCGTTCCGCATTACTCTGTCCCCAGCTGTTAATATTTTTTACAGTGTGCAGTCGCAGCCTTACACCAGCATATTTCCCGTAACATCACCCGTGCCCTGACCAACGCAGTTATTGGGAAGGTCCACTTAACGACTGACACATGGATAAGTGCTTTTAGCCAGGGACTCTACATTTCCCTGACGGCACACTAAGTGAACATTGTGGAGGCTGGGAGTGAGTCGTACCCTGGGATGGCACAGGTGCTACCAACTCCAAGTATTGCGGGCCCTACTTCCATTAGGGTTCCCGCCACCACCTACATTAGTGTCTGCAACTCCTCCGCCTCCTCCTCCACTTCCACCTCCGGATTATCATCTTGCAGCACCAGTCAGCCATCAGTGAGTAGCTGGAAGCAGTGTAGCACTGCAGTAGGGAAACAGCAACAGGCCGAGATTAAACTGATATGCTTAGGTGACAAACAGCATACCGCCGCAGAGCTGTGGCAAGGGATAAGGGACCAGACTGAGCTGTGGCTCTCACCACTAAACCTACGACCAGGCATGGTTGTGTCTGATAATGGCCATAACTTGGTGGCGGCTTTGGAGCTCGGCAAGCTCACACACATACCATGCCTAGCCCACGTGTTCAACCTAGTGGTTTAGCGGTTTCTCAAAACCTACCCCAATTTGCCTGAGCTACTGGCTACAGGTGCGAAGCATGTGGGCCCATTTCTGCAAGTTATCGACAACTTCCGCCAGTCTGGCAACGCTGCAGAAGCGCTTGCAGTTGCCAGCTCACCGGCTGTTGTGGACGTGAGCACGTGCTGGGACTCCACATTCCACATGTTGGCCAGGCTTTGTGAGCAGCAGAGGGCCATAGTGGAATACCAGCTGCAACATGGTCGTCGCCTTTCCAGTCAGCTTCCGCTCTTCACAAGCAACTAGTGGGCATTGATGTCTGACCTCTGTCTGTGAGGTTTTACGCAAATTTGAGGAATCAACGCAGATGGTGAGCGGCGATAATGCTATTATCAGCATAATTATCCCACTTCTGTGCCTACTCAAACGCTCGCTGCTCAGTATAAAGGCGGACACTTTGCATGTGGAAGAGGTGGAAATGGGGGAAGACAGTATACAGGGTGATAGCTAGACCACCCTAAGTAAGTCTTCTCAGCGCAAATTGGATGATGGTGATGATGAGGAGGTACTACCCATGGAAGTTTTATTCCATCTGTTAAGCGTGGATGGGTAGAAGAGGAGGAAGAGGATGAGGAGATTGAGAGTCATCCTCCTGATGAGGACAGCGAAGTCTTGTCTGTTGGGACTCTGGCACACATGGCTGACTTTATGTTAGGCTGACTTTCCATTGTACGCATTTTGTCCAAAACCGATTACTGGTTGTCCAACACCAATTACTGCTCATGTCCTGTGGTCTGATTAAACTAAAATTGAACTTTTCGGCCATAATGACCATCGTTACGTTTGGAGGAAAAAGGGAGAAGCTTGGAAGCCTAAGAACACCATCCCAACTGTGAAACACGGAGGTGGCAGCATTATGTTGTGGGGTTGTCTTGCTGCAGGAGGGACTGGTGCACTTCACAAAATAGATGGCATCATGAGGAAAGAAGACAATGTGGAAATACTGAGGCAACATCTCAAGATATCAGCCAGGAAGTTAAAGCTTGGGCGGAAATGGGTCTTCCAAATGGACAAATTTGGCATACTGCCAAACTGATTACAAAGTGGTTTAAGGATTACAAAGTCAATGTTTTGGAGTGGCCATTAATGTTTGGCGCGAATATTAATCGCAAATATTGGCACTTCGAGAATTTGCAAAAATTTAGACTATGGTGAAATATATTAGTTTTTTCGAATATTCTATATTTTTTCCATCTTAACCTATGATCCCTCCCTACTACTTGCTTGTGGGCCGATGAGAAGACTGCAATATCTTTGTCTGAGCTTAGCAACATGCCTAGCAACCAATAGGAAAGTTGTCTACCCCTTACTATATAAGAACCTCCCCAGCAGCCATTTTCTACAGCTTTTTAAAGTTCTGAGAGAGACAGCAGTGTCATTGCTGTGCTCTGTGCTTTCCACTCATTACATTAGATAGATAGTTAGATAGCTTATATATATAATAGATAGTTAGTGGGAGATAGTCAGTGTAGGGTATATCCTGATATAGTGTAGCTGTTGCAGTGCAGTGTGTTAGGTAGTGTGATAGGCTCTGCTGTCCATACATAAATGCTACAGACATAGTGCACCAATCAGTAATATGTATGTCAGACCTGCTAAAATGTGAAGTTTCACGTGTTGCCCAAAATATGCGGATCATTAATTGCCGATTAGTGCAATTGCGAATATATTGGAGCACTCTATCTGCATATAAAGCCATTTTTATTTTTCTGCCGTGCCCATCATTTTCTCCAGTCTCAGGAAACTTCTAGCAGCTTGGAAAATGTAGCAAAAGTGACCCACGCATGTATTGCGCGTGCTTTACGCGAATGTTACATTGACGATTTTCGCAATCAAGAAAATAATAGCGAATTTGCGAATATATGACAAATATTCTGCAAAATATTCGCGAAATATTTGAATATTGCCCCTGCCGCTCATCACTAGTGGCCATCACTAAGCCTTGATCTCAATCCTATTAATAATTAATTTATGGGTAAAGCTGAAAAGGCAGGTGTGAGCAAGGCGACCAACAAATATGGCTCAGTTACACCAGTTTTGTCTGGAGTTATGGGCCCAAATTGTGAGAAGCTTGTGGAAGGATATCCAAAATGTTTGACCCAACTTTTGACTTTGCAGAAAGTAATAAAAATGCCTTAAAACATTCTCTCTCTCTCATTATCATGGCATTTGGCAATTAATAATTATGGTAATCTTAATTGACCAAAAACAGGAAAGGTTTATTATGATTTAATGTCAGATATTGAGTAAAACATTGACATGTGTCTTTTTATATAGTGTATGTAAACTTCTGGTTTCAAATGTAATAGTATTTCTGGAGCATAACTCTATGTGGTTCCATTCCCCTATAATACCTACTAGAAGTTCTGAATGAATTGCTGGCAGTTTGTAAAGTAGGTCCATATGAGGGTTGCCAGTTAGGGGTGTGTCCCTGCAAAGTCTGACACTGGCAGCACTGATTGGATAATATCAGACTGTTCAGGGACCCCCCCAACTAGTAACACTCATCTGGACCTACACTACAGACTGCTGGAAATGTATCCATACCTAGCAGGAATATCAAAGTAATGGCACATCATAGAGTCATAAGAATAGATGCTCCAGAATTGTTATTACACAGGGAGTGCAAGTAGTTACTAAAACAGACCTGTCAGAAGAGGTTACAGGTCCTCTACATACCCTCCTACACTACAACATAGCTGATAAATTGAGAAACATGAGTAGTGGTTCTTTGGGAATAGGAAAAAGGTTCAGGGGCTCCCCATTCCTCTTACATTAATGCTTTTATCTTAAAGGAGACCTAGATCTTTGCTTAAAGCACAATCATATGCAGTGCTTCTCAGAGCACTATGCACTGCTGGGCTTCATAGGCGTTTTATCAACCCAACTGCATTCAAGTGAATGTGTCTCCCCTGCAGGTAGCCAAGAATGCTGCTATACAAGGAAAAACTGTGACGGGTCCTCAGTTCTTGTCTCCCATTTCACGTCCCTTTCTGATGGGCAGTGAGTTTCCGATAGTTAGATCTCCACCAATAAGAAAGTGATGCTATATCCCAATTATATACCATCACTTTCTATGGTGGGAAAACTCTGGTCTGAAATATTTACCATCTGAGTATTAGCTAAAGCATACTTATATTTTAGGATGCATTACCCAGAAGTTCCTCAGACTATGACAGGGCAAATTACAGGAAAATCAGCATATGGTCTGAAATTCTCTAAATAAAGTGGATGTGGATCCAGACCATGTATCATCATGACCCATTACAATTTCTGTTATATCCATCCATCTATTTCATCTATACTAGAATAATGTTTGCACCTTATGGTTTACAGATGTGTAACCAAACCAGTGTCTATAATGGCCATTCTACAGTATGCAATTTTCATGCCTATTGCATATGGCTCCCAGATTTTTATTAAAGTGTGCCTGTACTTTAGCAAATCTTTTGATGTCATAGTGACATATCAAAGGTTTTGATCGGTGGAGGTCTGAGTGTTGAGTCTTTCACCGATCTCTGGAGCAAGAAGAAAGAAACCCTCTCCTTGCTGCAGGAGACAGACTGGAAATGGGTCATAGACTTTCTATTGAACCCATCTTCAGCAGTGTGGAGAGCGCTCTGTGTGAGGGCTTCTTTCTCCTCATACTAGAGATCAGAGATCAGTGGGACCTTAGCACTTGGACCCCACCAATGAAATTCTATGACTACTAAAAGTAGAGGTACACTTTAAAGGGTTTATCCAAGACTTAAAAAGACCTCAGAGAGCGAGTGATCTGCGGTGGGGTTCATACACACCTAGTCCCCGCTGCTGAGTTCTGGCTCTATTGCTCCCTGGCTGTCTCTGCAACTCTGTGTTGCAACATTCTGTTGTTAGGTGCCACATGACTACTGCAGCCAATGATATCTTGGATAAACCCTTTAACCCCTGTTGTTCCTAACCCGTGGCTCCTGTGGCTAGTCAGCTGTTGCAAAACGACAGTTCCCCCCTGACTGTCAGGGCATACTGGGAGTTGTTGTTTCTGTGAACCCACAGGTTGTGGACCAGGGGTGTATACTGTATTTGCAATGGTTTGAACTATTGGACATTTTATCTGAACACTTCTTTTCCACACTTCTGTTTTTATGATCAGTCAACCATTGAAGTCAAACATATAGTGTACAGTACAGGGCTAAGAAATGTAAGTCAGAAGCTAACAAAGCAGTACTGTGTGTGATATATACAAATAGTTAATGCATTAGTGGAACAAAACGCCGCTTATAGCCCTGTCATATGAAAGTCCCATTCTGCGATTCACAACACCACTAGCAAAAAATGTTGATACTGGGGAATATTCAAGCTCAGTCCATTTATTGGGATATGCATGCCAAACCTTGTAAATCTTGGTGTGTGAATAGCAGAATAGTAACATATTGTACAGAGGCAGCTGAGGAGAAAGTTATCCCTATGGTCAGATGCTGAATTGCTGGCTACAGTACATGCCGCGGATTAACAAAATGCGCTAAAATCAGGGCTCCAGACGTTAATGTCAAAGAAAGAACCTCAGAGAAAATTCTCACTACTAAACCAGAATGTAATAACTGATTAGATTAATAATTTCCCTGTAAATGATACAGGTATTATTATAGCACCAAGCAAGTACTGAGGATCTATTTAAAGTCTGGGAAAATGAATGTGAATAGTTCAGGAAAGTCATGCCACAGATAGGTTTGCTCATTCTGAGGTTTAATTTATAACCATTCTTGTGACGTGTAGGAAGTTCTATAATTACCATATTTTTTTCAAATAATTAGAATCAGTGGCCCAGTGGTTAGTGCCTGTGTCTGGGAACTTGCAGGCCCTGAGTTTTATTGGGAACACAGAACAATGTGAATGGAATTCACATGTTTTCCCCCAGATTATGAGAGTTTTTTTTGCCATAGCCAAAGAAATTAGGAAGGAAACAGGCTGTAAACGTAACTGGAACATGGAGTAACGGGAAATGATCTTCTATTCATTTTTGCATAATTTGATCCAGCTGCAAAAATGGATAACAGAAAAAGTGTATAATCGAACTGGGGTAATAACTAGGAACAAGTTTCACCAAAGGGGTTTCCCCACTGTAAACACTTTATTGGCAGGGGTTCATTAAACTCTGGGAGAGATATGGAAATAGCCAAGTGTACTTCAATGGAGAGCAGGGTCAGACTGGTCCATCAGAGTTCCAGAGGATTCGCCGTGGGCCCAAGCTTTGATGCAATGGTGGGCCCATAAGGTCTAAGACAAAAGACCTATTTGGAGCTGCCTTTGGAGACAATCACCTGCCACAAGAGCCTATTCAACATTATTGATCATATAGGGGTGGGCCCAAAGAACCACAGTCCGACACTGATGGAGAGTGAGTCTCAGTGGTCAGACTTCAAGTTTCTCCTGTTGAATTTTCAGTGTTTCCTGAGCAAACTGTGATGTTCTTTCCCTTCTGGTACATGATATTTTCAGAAAAGTTAAAAGACATTGGAATAAAGATGGGTGATTTTCTTTTCAAATCAGTTCACCATTCTTCAGTCATGAAGGAATGCATTTGGGTGAATAAATTTGCTAGGTTTGATATTTTCTTTTGATTCATTTAGAATAGTCGTTGAGTCAATATTCTCTTGGTATTCTAGACTTGTAAACTGGTGAATGTGGCAAATCCATAAATCAAGGGAAATGATTTACTCATCTGTACGTTACATTGATAATTTCAGTAATATTCTGTAATTATGATAAACTAATATATATTAGATTAAAGGTAGAAGAACAGATGTACTTCTATATTTTATGTCCTCCAAAGGCAACACAATTTCCATCACCGATCCCTCACCTGAGTGTCTTTCACACTCTGGAAGTCTTTTATATATAAATCAAAATATTAATTGGTTCTTGAACGACAATTGTAAGCTGAGACCATAACTCCATGGAAAATTGGTAATGGTTGCAAAGTCCTCTTTAAGCAACAGCCTAGAATAGTCATTTGTAAGTTCATGTCTGCGATGTGTAAAATGTTCCTTTGGATTCCAGAAAGGAAGAGGCTCGAGGTAGCTTTTGTTGCTATACATTTTTTCAATTAACTAAGAAGGTGATGTAAGGGTTTGCTTCTATCAAGATAGACCTCCAAAATAAAATAAAAACAAAAAAAGTTATTTAAATCTCTTATAAAAAACAGTGTTTAAGGGCTGACTGCCTATGTTAGATGCAACAGTAAGAAAACCCAGTACACCGCCAACCTTACACATACACCATATTCAAATCTGGTGTGGGTTGGTGGTTTATTTTAGTTATTGCTATGCTTTGAGGGCAAGGGAAGTTTTGCACACCCGACCAGAGTGTAACCTAACATCAGAGTATGCCCACTTTCGATCACCTGTGCCTAAACTTGGCACACTTGAATCAATAGGCAACAAAGGTTTTCTACTTATAACAGGAACGTCCTGTGCTACATCCCTATTACAAAGCCGTCACTGCACATGGGCTACTTATATAACTAATTTCCTATCAGCGTCACATTTGATGCGTTTCCTTGCTGGGCAAAAGCCAGTTATTTATCAGGAGTAGGCGCAAAGAAAGGGACAACATAATAAATCATGTAGGTGCTGCACGCCACTGATGTTTTGCGTGCAGCCACCAGCACTATGAAGGCCGTAGCGCGGCCGCCGTGTGCCGCTCGTTATAAGCACAAAGCCAATCCGCTTTGTATTTCAGAGAGGAAGAGGCTCCAGGTAGCTTTTGTTGCCATACACTTTTTCCCAAGATCTGGCTCTTGTTATTGAAATTGCTTAAAGGTTGCTGCATGTTGAAGTACGACATAAGGCATGGATGTTTTATTTTCATGTTTTCTAATATAAAAAGGAAAAGTAGTCAGAGAGGATAAACTATGATCTTCTCGATCATACTGTAATTGTGTGACAGGTGCCTGCCTAATCATCAGCAATAACTAATTAGATATAAAACCCAGCAAGCCAGCGAAGAGAAATCAAAAATTAACTCGGCAGCAGACAATAGGAGTATCACAGGGAAAGAACAAACAAACTTCAATGCTGACAGCAAAGAAAGGCCAGAGGACCACAGATCCCAGAGTACACACACAACACAATAGATTGGAACAAGATACTAGGAAAGCTGAAAACAAATGCACATAGGATACATTATACCCAACAACCATAGAAGCAAAATGGCAGTACTTTTAACGGCTCCCTAAACAAATCTGGCAAAGGTATAACCTGACCCAGATTCAGAAGGATCAAGAGGCCCAGATTCAGATGGATCAAAGACCCCAAATCAGATGGATCAGATGCAATGCAGGCTTTTCAGAAGTAAAATGGTCATACAGATGGCTGATTTATCTTATTTAGTACTTGGGATGCTTTCTGCGTCGTTTCCTGTTGGATACGGTAGAACTCTGGTTCATCTGAGTGGCTCTATCCAGTTTCACCTTTAAGAGTGTCATAATATTACCTCTATATAAAAAAAATCTAGAATTTTTGCTAAACTCTAGAGTCTTTGTTAAATGAATTTGTTGGCTCTCACATGCTGTTTTTATACTTTGTCATAATTATCCTTAAAAGGGGTTGTCCCATGAAAAAATATTCCACATTTTTTAAATCAGCACCTTGATCTGAATACTTTTGCAACTGCAAATGTTAAAATCTAGTACAGCCACTGTACTAGAAAATGTATCTGTATTGCACCAACTGATGTTTGTTTCCTTCTCTTCTATCTGACCATCCTTGCTGAGGTTGATGCACATGCTCAGTTTCATCCTTCAACTGCCACTAGCCAGTTACAGGAAACTCCCATTGAGAGAGCACACTCCCCCTGAGTTGCCAGCTTGAAGTAAACCTGAAACAATGAATGGGGAGATTTCCGGATCAATGTGAGGTACAGTGCTGGTTCTAGCTTTGTTAGAAATATATGGTCATCTACTATATAATGTCAGATTTTCAATATTTTACATTAATCATGGGATAAACCATTTAAGCAATTCTTCTATTGTGCTCTGTCTAAAGGTAAGCAACGTCATTAGAAATTGAAAGAAAACAAATTAACACCAATTTATATAAAGAACAAATAAAATTAAAGGACTGTAGTAGAATTCACTTGTGGCTTAGACTTAAATAAAATGTCTCATCCCGTCAGTATGTAAACGTTCTTGTTATGATTGATCCTCTCAGTAATGATGTAACACTAGTGGCCTCTAAACTCAATTGGAAATCAATTTTATGGCGAATAACCTACATCTCTGATCTGTTTCTAGTCCTACATTTACAAGTACACGTTCTAGTCCCTTGTTGCTGCCGTGTTCTTTGTTAAGTCACGGAAACCTAGTGTGAAGGCAAAGTACTTTACACACGTGGTAACTATTAATTACACTCACAATGTCACATTTATCAGCACACTATTACATAGTCCTAGACTGATGAATGCAGAGCACAGAAGGAAATCCCACAATATTGGTTCATAATAGATCAGGAAATATACTTTTGCACATTGATTTTACACACATCTGCACTGTGATACAATATGTTTATATTATGTTACATTATGCTCTTATCATTTTTGTATTAATAATGATTTTATTTGAGACAAAAAGTTTACAAATATCAAGAAAGAATGCACATGCAGAATTAACTATATATTGGTTGTAGAACATCTTTAATATATCATATCTCCTTTTTAGGTTTTCACTTACATTGGCTGTTACTAATGGATTTTCAAAGATGTGTGGAATGGCAGCTAAACCTTGAGGTCTGTTTGAGAACGCTATTTCTAAATTTTGTGGATGTGCAAAATAAAGGAGTTGTTTAATCCAGATACTCTAATATTAATATTCTGTGTTGCATATAATAATTTTTTTTTTTCAAACCCTTTTATTAAGCAATATGATGTAATCACAGTACAATACATTGCTGCCTAGAACGGCATAAAGCTCATATATTTTATCTATACAAACTCCAATCAAAAACCAACGACTCACCACCTATTAGTAGTTTTGCTCTGCTATGTCTGCCTTGTTCACAGGAGCCCAGAACAGTACACAGTACTCCATGTGTGGTCTGACTAGTGATTTGTAAAGTGGCAGGACTATGTTCTCATCACGGGCATCTATGCCCCTTTTGATGCAACCCATTATCTTGTTGGCCTTGGCAGCAGCTGCCTGACACTGGTTTCTGCAGGTTAGTTTGCTGCTAACTAAAAATCCTAAGTCCTTTTACCAATCTGATTGGTTACTAGGGGCAACTATGTCAGTTTTCCTTGGCACCAGTTTTGAATAATCTACCTCTATGACTGCTGTGAAACTATAACTCCCAGCATGTTATGAAAGCTGCAGATTGTCACTACATGCCAGGATTTGTGCTTCCTCAGCAGCTGGGAAGCAATGTTGTGAATGGCAATGCATGAAAAATTAAATGACGTCAACAGATTTGTTCATTTTCTGTGCATTAACTCTATTGCTAAATCACATTCCCTTCAATTAATTAATATCCACTTAATCTGTCCTTACTATTAAACTGCTAATACAATAATGCAGGTCCGACTCTCCTACTAATTTCCTGTCTTGACTACCGTAATTTATTACTAATGGTTATATTAACATCATTACATCAATTTTTTTTTAATTCCAAAATAAAGGCCACACATTTTTACTCTCTCGCAAAGTTCTGAATGTTTCACTCTATATATCTTTGTGTCTCTCATCTCTGTCTCCTACCTAGTCAGACTCTCTGGTCAATGACTTCCAATAACTCTCGCCTCTAAAACTTCTTGCGAGCTGTACCTGTACTCACAAATGCCTTGCCTCATATCATTGAACTTCTTGCACTAAGTACAGCTGGAAAACACACCTTTACAAGGAAGCGTATTTGAAATATGTTCTTGGATCGACCACTACATGACCTACATGCCAAATGATGTATTTACCTATAACTCTTCACCTATGCTACCTCATTACTGGAGTAAGATTGCAACTAACCTTGTGAATTTTTAAAAAGTCACAATTGAAAAATCAGCTCGACCTGGGGCAGATTAAGTGTATCATAGCCCTGGGGCTGTTTACCCACCGTGGTAGTTTTGCCCTATAGTTATTTTTTTCTGGTAACTATTAGAGAAATCTATACCACATATATAGAATAACAACCCTAGACCAACAAAGTATATAGTGTAATACCCCCAGCCCTACACAGTATATAGTATAACACCTTCAGCCACTTATAGTCTGTAGTGTAAAACAACTCATAGTATACAGTATACAGTTGCAAGAAATAGTATGCGAACCCTTTGGAATGATATGGATTTCTGCACAGATTGGTCATAAAATGTGATCTGATCTTCATCTAAGTCACAACAATAGACAATCACAGTCTGCTTAAACTAATAACACAAAAATATTAAAATAATGCCATGTTTTATTAAACACACCATGTAAACATTCACAGTGCAGGTGGAAAAAGTATGTGAACCCCTAGACTAATGACATCTCCAAGAGCTAATTGGAATGAGATAACAAAAACAAAGACAGGTGCACTATGCGGTCTTACTAACCCTCATACTGGTGTAAAATTGAGAATTAGCCAACATATCCTGCTTGGAGGACATGTCTGAGCCCGAGCACCACGCCAAGGTTTCTCAAGTAGCTCGGGAACCTAACGCTAAACCTACCTGAGCTGTATGGGCAATACCAGGAGCCAGTGGGCGAATTACAGTTGCGCAAGGTCCGACTCAAAGCAATCTCCCAGTAACCTCCAGCATGTGACCATGCATACAATGGGAGGAGGCAGAGAGCTCTGAGCCCCACCCAAGACTGGCTGATATAGCCCGGGCCTCACATGTGCACCAGAATGCTGCCTGTGGATGGAAATAAAGGCACATTCAAACTAGGAGTTTCTACACCTCCAAAAATTAAAATACAAACTACAAATTAGCGTGGTATTAAAAATCAGGAAGTGCTCAACCCCATATGCAGTGGTGCATCTATACTGGGGGGGCAGATCCTGCACTTGTGGCCCGTTGCTAATGGCAATCCCCAGCAAAAATGCATACAATGGAGGATGCCTGCAGCAGACCACAAGTACCACAATGGACATCCTACACAGGATAGCAATTGTGTGGATGTGATAAGCAGTCAAAATGACATAACAAAAACAAAGACAGGTGCGCTATGCGGTCTTACTAACCCTCATCCTGGTGTAAAATTGAGAATTAGCCAACATATCCTGCTTGGAGGACATGTCTGAGCCCGAGCACCACGCCAAGGTTTCTCAAGTAGCTCGGGAACCTTACGCTAAACCTACCTGAGCCGTATGGGCAATACCAGGAGCCAGTGGGCGAATTACAGGTGCGCAAGGTCCGACTCAAAGCAATCTCCCAGTAACCTCCAGCATGTGACCATGCATACAATGGGAGGAGGCAGAGAGCTCTGAGCCCCACCCAAGACTGGCTGATATAGCCCGGGCCTCACATGTGCACCAGAATGCTGCCTGTGGATGGAAATAAAGGCACATTCAAACTAGGAGTTTCTACACCTCCAAAAATTAAAATACAAACTACAAATTAGCGTGGTATTAAAAAGAAGGAAGTGCTCAACCCCATATGCAGTGGTGCATCTATACTGGGGGGGGGGGGCAGATCCTGCACTTGTGGCCCATTGCTAATGGCAATCCCCAGCAAAAATGCACACAATGGAGGATGCCTGCAGCGGACCACAAGTACCAGAAGTACCACAAGTACCACTGGCTGATATAGCCCGGGCCTCCAAGCAGGATATGTTGGCTAATTCTAAATTTTACACCAGTATGAGGATTAGTAAGACCGCATAGTGCACCTGTCTTTGTTTTTGTTATGTCATTTTGACTGCTTATCACATCCACACAATTGCTATCCTGTGTAGGATGTCCATTGTGGTACTTGTGGTCCGCTGCAGGCATCCTCCATTGTATGCATTTTTGCTGGGGATTGCCATTAGCAATGGGCCACAAGTGCAGGATCTGCCCCCCCCCCCAGTATAGATGCACCACTGCATATGGGGTTGAGCACTTCCTGCTTTTTAATACCACGCTAATTTGTAGTTTGTATTCTAATTGGAATGAGGTGTCAGCCAACTGGAGTCCAATCAATGAGATGAGATTGGCCTGCCCTATAAAAAACACACAACAGTTCTGGGTTTGCTTTTAACAGGAAGCATTCCCTGATGTGAATGATGCCTCGCACAAAAGAGCTCTCAGAAGACCTACGATTGAGAATTGTTGACTTGCATAAAGCTGGAAAGGGTTATAAAAGAATCTCCAAAAGCCTTGCTGTTCATTAGTCCATGGTAAGACAAATTGTCTATAATTGGAGAAAGTTCAGCACTGCTGCTACTCTCCCTAGGAGTGGCCGTCCTGTAAAGATGACTACAAGAGCACAGCGCAGACTGTTCAATGAGGTGAAGAAGAAACCTAGAGTGTCAGATAAAGACTTACAAAAGTCTCTGGCATATGCTAACATCCCTGTTAGCGAATCTACGGCACGTAAAACACTAAACAAGAATGGATTTCATGGGAGGATACCACAGAGGAAGCCACTGCTGTCCAAAAAAAACACATTGCTGCACGTTTACAGTTTGCACAAGAGCACCAAGATGTTCCACAGCAGTACTGGCAAAATATTCTGTGGCCAGATGAAACCAAAGTTGAGTTGTGTGGAAGAAACACACAACACTATGTGTGGAGAAAAAGAGGCACAGCACACCAACATCAAAACCTCATCCCAACTGTGAAGTATGGTGGTGGAAACATCATGGTTTGGGGCTGCTTTGCTGTGTCAGGGCCTGGGCAGATTGCTATCATCAAAGGAAAAATTTATTTCCAAGTTTATCAAGACATTTCGCAGGAGAACTTAAGGTCATCTGTCCTCCAGCTGAAGCTCAACAGAAGATGGGTGTTGCAACAGGACAACGACCCAAAGGATAGAAGTAAATCAACAGAATGGTTTAAACAGAAGAAAATACGCCTTCTGGAGTGGCCCAGTCAGAGCCCTGACCTCAACCCGATTGAGATGCTGTGGCATGACCTCAAGAAAGCGATTCACACCAGATATCCCAAGAATATTGCTGAACTGAAACAGTTCTGTAAAGAGGAATGGTCAAGAATTACTCCTGACCGTTGTGCACGTCTGATCTGCAACTACAGGAAACGTTTGCTTGAAGTTATTGCTGCCAAAGGAGGTTCAGCCAGTTATTAAATCCAAGGGTTCACATACTTTTCCCACCTGCACTGTGAATGTTTACATGGTGTGTTCAATAAAAACATGGTAACATTTAATTCTTTGTGTGTTATTAGTTTAAGCAGACTGTGATTGTCTATTGTTGTGACTTAGATGAAGATCAGATCACATTTTATTACCAATTTGTGCAGAAATCCATATCATTCCAAAGGGTTCACATACTTTTTCTTGCAACTGTATAGTATAACACTTCCCCAGTATACAATATATTGTATAACACCCCACAGTAAATATTATACAAGTATACAGTACAGTTGAAACCAGAAGTTTGCATCTACTATATAAAGCTGTGTGTGTGTGTGTATGTATGTAAGTATGTATGTCCGCTAAAGGAATCCGCACTGTCACATTTACAATAACGAACTTTGGTACACAGGTACATCAGGTGTCTGGCAAAGTTTTAGACCAGGTCTCAGCTCTCTAGGATGTACCATTCCTGAGATATAGAGATGGCCTTGCAGTTCGCCGGCGATCATTTCGCGTTGAACTTTTCTCGTTCGCGATTCGCCGAACATGCGAACATATGGTGATGTTTGCATGCGCCATATTCTTTTGCATTGCACCAAACATTGAACCATGACATATCCACCAGGTGGGAAAGGACAGCAAATTGAGACATTTCAGCACATGGACACACCCCCACCCTATAACAGAACCCGATCGTGCTGACATTTTACATTCTGTGTTTTGCCAGTATAGGGAGAGGTTGCTTTGTGGGGAAGGGACAGACTGTTAGGGTCACCAAACGCTAGCTAATAGGACCACAAAAGTCCTTTAAGGACAGGTATAGGTGTGCTATCGATAGGTGTGATATACTGAGGGGTGTGATATACTTATAAAATACTTTCTAACATAGAAAATATATTATAGTGCATTTGTATTGTGCAGCAGCTATGTGTGATTCTGCTGCGATACCACAACTATATAGAGGGACAGGCGTTATTGGAACAACTATTTGCAACGGGTGTGTGATATACCTGTTGCCCCTAAAAAAACTGATTGAGGGGTGCGATATACCTGCTTCCACAAAATACAGATTAAGGGGTCTGATATACCTGCTTCCACAAAATACTGATTAAGGGGTGCGATATACCTGCTTCCACCAAATATTGATTGAGGCCTACGATACACCAGCTTCCACAAAATACTGATTGATGGGTGCGATATACCTGCTTCCACCAAATATTGATTCAGGGGTTCTATATACTGTACCTGTCTCCACAAAATACTGATTGAGGACTTCAATATACCTGCTTCTACAAAATACTGATGAAGGCGTTATATATACCTGCTTCCACAAAATACTGATTGAGGGGTGCGATATACCTGCTTCCACCAAATAATTCAGGGGTTCTATATACAAACTGGATTCCAAAAATGGTGGGACACTATACAAATCGTGAATAAAAACTGAATGCAATGATGTGGAGGTGCCAACTTCTAATATTTTATTCAGAATAGAACATAAATCACGGAACAAAAGTTTAAACTGAGAAAATGTACCATTTTAAGGGAAAAATATGTTGAATCAGAATTTCATGGTGTCAACAAATCCCCAAAAGTTGGGACAAGGCCATTTTCACCACTGTGTGGCATCTCCCCTTCTTCTTACAACACTCAACAGACGTCTGGGGACTGAGGAGATCAGTTTCTCAAGTTTAGAAATAGGAATTCTCTCCCATTCTTGTCTAATACAGGCCTCTAACTGTTCAATCGTCTTGGGCCTTCTTTGTTGCACCTTCCTCTTTATGATGCGCCAAATGTTCTCTATAGGTGAAAGATCTGGACTGCAGACTGGCCATTTCAGTATCCGGATCCTTCTCCTACGCAGTCATGATGTTGTGATTGATGCAGAATGTGGTCTGGCATTATCTTGTTGAAAAATGCAGGGTCTTCCCTGAAAGAGATGACGTCTGGATGGGAGTATATAGAAAGATCTGGACTGCAGACTGGCCATTTCAGTATCCGGATCCTTCTCCTACGCAGTCATGATGTTGTGATTGATGCAGAATGTGGTCTGGCATTATCTTGTTGAAAAATGCAGGGTCTTCCCTGAAAGAGATGACGTCTGGATGGGAGTATATAGAACCCCTGAATCAATATGTTGTTCTAGAACCTGAATATATTTTTCTGCATTGATGGTGCCTTTCCAGACATGCAAGCTGCCCATGCCACACGCACTCATGCAACCCCATACCATCAGAGATGCAGGCTTCTGAACTGAGAGTTGATAACAACTTGGGTTGTCCTTCTCCTCTTTGGTCCGGATGACATGGCGTCCCAGATTTCCAAAAAGAACTTTGAATCGTGACTCGTCTGACCACAGAACAGTCTTCCATTTTGCCACACTCCATTTTAAATGATCCCTGGCCCAGTGAAAACGCCTGAGCTTGTGGATCTTGCTTAGAAATGGCTTCTTCTTTGCACTGTAGAGTTTCAGCTGGCAACGGCGGATAGCACGGTGGATTGTGTTCACTGACAATGGCTTCTGGAAGAATTCCTGAGCCCATTCTGTGATCTCCTTAAGAGTAGCATTCCTGTTTGTGGTGCAGTGTCGTTTAAGGGCCTGGAGATCACGGGCATCCAGTATGGTTTTACGGCTTTGACCCTTACGCACAGAGATTGTTCCAGATTCTCTGAATCTTCGGATGATGTTATGCACAGTTGATGATGATTTTTCGCTGGGTAACACCTTTCTGATATTGCTCCACTATCTTTCTGCGCAACATTGTGGGAATTGGTGATCCTCTACCCATCTGCCACTCTGAGAAGCTCTTTTTATACCCAATCATGTTGCCAATTGACCTAATTAGTGTTAATTGGTCTTCCAGCTCTTCGTTATGCTCAAATTTACTTTTTCCAGCCTCTTATTGCTACTTGTCCCAACTCTTTTGGGATTTGTTGATACCGTGAAAATTTGAATCAACGTATTTTTCCTTTAAAATGATACATTTACTCGGATTAAACGTTTGATCTGTCATCTACGTTCTATTACAAATAAAATATTGACATTTGCCATCTCCACATCATTGCATTCAGTTTTTATTCACAATTTGTTTAGTGTCCCAACTTTTTTGGAATCCGGTTTGTACCTGTCTCCACAAAATACTGATTGAGGGGTGCAATATACCTGCTTCTACAAAATACTGATTAAGGGGTTCTATATACCTGCTTCCACAAAATAGTGATTAAGGAGTTCTATATACCTGCTTCCACAAAATACTGATTAAGGAGTTCTATATACCTGCTTCCGCAAAATACTGATTGAGGGGTGCGATATACCTGCTTCCACCAAATATTGATTCAGAGGTTCTATATACCTTCTTCCACAAAATACTGATTGAGGGGTGCGTTATACCTGCTTCCACCAAATATTGATTGAGGCCTGCGATACACTGGCTTCCACAAAATACTGATTGAGGGGTGTGATATACCTGCTTCCACCAAATGTTGATTCAGGGGTTCTATATACCTGTCTCTACAAAATATTGATTGAGGGTTGCAATATACCTTCTTCCACAAAATACTGATTGAGGGGTGCAATATACCTGCTTCTACAAAATACTCATTAAGGGGTTCTATATACCTGCTTCCACAAAATACTGATTAAGGAGTTCTATATACCTGCTTCCACAAAATACTGATTGAGGGGTGCGATATACCTGCTTCCACCAAATATTGATTCAGGGGTTCTATATACCTTCTTCCACAAAATACTGATTCAGGGGTGCGTTATACCTGCTTTCACCAAATATTGATTGAGGCCTGCGATACACTGGCTTCCACAAAATACTGATTGAGGGGTGTGATATACCTGCTTCCACCAAATGTTGATTCAGGGGTTCTATATACCTGTCTCTACAAAATATTGATTGAGGGTTGCAATATACCTTCTTCCACAAAATACTGATTGAGGGGTGCGATATACCTGCTTCCACAAAATACTGATTCAGGGGTTCTATATACCTGTTTCCACAAAATGCTGATTGAGAGGTGTGATATATCTGCTCCTACAAAATACTGATTGAGGGGTGTGATATACCTGCTTCCACCAAATACAGTTGGAAGAAAAAGTATGTGAACCCTTTGGAATGATATGGATTTCTGCACAAATTGGTCATAAAATGTAAGATACCTGGAGGTGCCTCTTTGATCTGTACAAACAATTATATGCAAGTACAATCAAGATGGGAATGTACAGCCACCATACAGCTCAGGAAGGAGATGGGTTGTGTCCCAGAGATGAACGTGCTTTGGTCCGACATGTGCATATCAACCCAAGACCAAAAGTACTGTATCAACATGGGCTGAAAGGCCACTCTGACAGGAAGAAGCCATTACTCAAAAAAAAAAAAAGCCATATTAATGTTTGCAAATGCACACAGGAACAAAGGCCTACATTTTTGGAGAAATGTCCTTTGGTCTGATGAAACTAAAATTAAACTTTTTGGCCATAATGACCATCGTTACGTTTGGAGGAAAAATGGAGAAGCTTGGAAGCCTAAGAACACCATCCCAACTGTCAAAGACGGTGGTAGCAGCATCATGTTGTGGGGTAATTTTTGCTGCAGGAGGGACTGGTGCACTTCACAAAATAGATGGCATCATGAGGAAAGAAGATTATGTGGAAATACTGAAGCAATAGCTCAAGATATCAGCCAGGAAGTTAAAGCTTAGGCGGAAAAGGGTCTTCCAAATGGACAATGACCCGAAGCATACTGCCAAACTGGTTACAAAGTGGCTTAAGGATAACAAAGTCAATGTTTTGGAGTGGCCATCACAAAGCCCTGATCTCAATCCTATTGAAAATGTATGGGTAAAGCTGAAAAGGCAGGTGCAAGCAAAGCGACCAAGAAACATGGCTCAGTTATACCAGTTTTGCCAGGAGGAATGGGCCCAAATTCCGACCAACTATTGTGAGAAGCTTGTGGACGGATATCCAAAACGTTTGAACCGAGTCATATAATTAAAGGGCAATGGTACCAAATATGAAATGTATGTAAACTTTTGACTTTGCAGAAAGCAATAAAAATGCCTTTAAACATTTTCACTCTCATTATTCTGGCATTTGGCAAATAATAATTATTATGGTAATCCTTGTTCTGCCCAGCAGAGTTAGAAAATGATTCTATTTCATTCTGCCAAAGTTTTTTTTTTTTTTTAAGTGTTAATGTGGTTATAGCACTAGCTAGCGGTGTTAAGTTGTACTGCACTTTATTTTTCCTGTTGCAAAGACTGCTGCATTGTGGGTGGTGCAAAGCATTGTGGGAGTTATAATCATCCTGGGAAAGCGAAGTCTCCAGTCACCAGGACACATCAGCAGAGCTGTCCTTCTGCATATCTCCTTCTCAAACTCAACCATCCTTGTAAAATCATATCTGGTGAGAGATCTACCTTTGTTTCAGTGATATTGTGTATTGCAGAGCTGTTCAGCTATTTGTAATTGTTACTCAGGGAGTTGTTACTACTGTTAGCTAGATATGTAATCTTATGTACAGGCAGCCATTTTATCATGTGCCTTAGTGTTAATGCAAATTTTATACCACATGCTATATATTCGTTATACTTATACATGTTATTTGTATTCTTGTAGTTTTACTGCACACTTGTACAATCTCTCACTCGCACGCATCACGCAGAGAGTACAACCTGATGACCAATAAACAAGTTAGACTACAAAGAACATTCCTCTTATTTTGAAGACAGGAATGGTTTATGCTGAATGTCAGACTACACTCTTTGTGAACGTGTATGAAGACAGAACAATCCTAACTGACAAAAACAGGGAAAGTTTATTCTGATTTCATGTCAGATATTGAGAAAAATATACTGTACATATGTGTCTTTTTATATAGTGCATGTAAACTTCAGGTTTCAACTGTATATAGTATAACATCCCACAGTTCACAATGTATATAGTATAACATCCTACAGTATATAGTATATAACACCCCACAGTATACAGTATATGGTATAACATCTCAGTTTACAGTATATAACACCCCACAGTTCACAATATATAGTATAACATCCCACAGTTTAGAGTATATAGTATAATATCCCACTGTATACAGAATATAATATAATGACCCACATTTCACAATATATAGTATAACACCCAACAGTATATAGTATAACACCCCACTGTATGCAGTACCTCACAGTATGTAGTATATAGTATAACATTTCACATTATGCAATATACAGTATAACACCCCACAGTATGTAGTATATTGTATAACACCCCACAGTATGCAGTACCCCACAGTATGTAGTATATGGTATAACACCCCACAGTATGCAGTACCTCACAGTATGTAGTATATAGTATAACACCCTCTGTCACCATCTCCTGATTCAGTCTCCACATAACAGTACAGCAGACTTCTCCTGCAGCAAGACCCATCCTTGAAGCTAGTAGAAGAAAGGACCTGTGATTTTGTGTGTGGAAATTGACCTGTGGTACAATTTTTTGTAAACCACAGCATGTCAGTTTCTGTTCCAGAATCGTCATGGCTTTTTGGGGATTTTCTCCGTTGACTTCTATCTTTATTTATAAATCTATATTATTTTCCTCATCAAATCTGCAAGCAAATCCGCACCAAAATGACTAGATTTACCATTGCAGATTTGTTTTGAACCGTGGGTCAGATGCAAAAGGAATCTGCAATAAATCCATTATGTGTGGACGTACCTGAACAAGGCAAACCTTCCCATGTCTCTGCCTTACTGTAGCACTGTATATAGTATGGTGGATATTGTCCCCCCCCCCCCCCCCCCCCCTCACTGTATAGTGTAGAAAAGCTTGAGACACAATTTATACTCAATTTATGCACGACTATTACATTATACTGTATGGACTGGCACACAAAGTGTTATGATATTAAAGGCACCCCATAAAAAGGGTAGACTATCAAAATTCTGTTTAAACAATCAGATCTGCATGCATAGTGCTCAAAACAGAGAAATGTTCTTTAAATCATGAGGCCAGATAAGAGATGAAGCTGAGCAGAAGGCACAAGAATAGTTGAGATAAAGAGCGAGAGGATTCAATAAAACAACCCAATGTATCTGCATGTCCTTCAGATAAGAACAGACATGTTTTCTTTTCCTCAACTAGAGGAGGTTAAATGGGTCCGCTAAAATGTATCTACAATGAATCATACAACAACCGGCTACATTCAAAATGCCTGCTGCCATTTAATGCAATTTAAGTGGCTTTTCTGGGCAAAGCAGATGGAGATTGGAAACCCTAAACACATCTATGTGGGACTAATTTCATTATCAAATGTGTAATAATTAGCATTAGTAATGATGATGAGTAATTCCATCTACCTTATTCTCTGATCTACCCATTCCAACCATATGATATCATGGCTCCACCACACAATATGTCTCATGACCTGAAGAAGGAACATTCCTACCCTGAACTGTGATGTTAAATAAAAGTTTTGATAAGTAGTACTATTTCTTTTTTTTTAATTTAGGTTTTATTGAAATTTTTCGGTACAACCAAAATAGAGACATGTGCAAATTCAAACAGTGTTAACAGTTCAAACATGATGTCCACAGAACTGTGTTGGGTATACATCCGTCATCACACAGTATAGCTCACGGGAGAATATGAGTTAGACATATCTAAATGGACATGTAAAATTGCAGTAACATATAGACAGACAAGACATTGGACAAGGGAGCAGGGGGGAGGAAAGGAAGGGGTACAATTTCTACTGAAGCGGTTAAACCTGCGCATCACGAAATGCGGCTGAAGAGCGAAAGACTTCCCAGGGGCCCCATATTTTCATATATCGTTCGGTGTCTGCGGGCGTAATACTAATGAGATCTTCCAGCCTCTGATACAGGGCAATTTCGTCAAACCACTCCTCAGGCGAAGGGGGAGAAGGGGATTTCCAATGCCTGGGAATCACCGCCTTTGCTGCCTGAACCATGTATTTTAGGAGGGATTTCTTATATGCCGGGACATTCAGGACACTGTCGAACAATAAAAGAGCTTCTGGGGAATTTTGGATAGGGACACCCGTGACTTCTTTAATTATTCTATGAACGAAGTTCCAAAAGGGCCGTAAGCCGCTACAGTTCCACCACACATGAACCATCGTGCCTTCCTCCGTAAGACATCTCCAACAACGGTCCGATACTGTCGGGAACCATTTGTGGAGTAGTGTTGGTACTCTGTACCATCTAGATATAATTTTGTAGCTCGTTTCCTGAGCTTTGGCCGAAACCGTTGATTTGTGTGCTAGAAGGAAGCATCTGTTCCACTGGGCTGGGGTATATTGACTCCCCAGATCCCGCTCCAAGGCTTGACAATATGGAGGAAGGCACGAGGATCGCTGGTGTATCAGTAGTTTGTATACTGAGGATATGGGGTGTAAGGTCGCTAAATGTGGGTTCTACTCAGAGAGGTGTAAAAGTGTTGGAGCTGCAAGTATTCAAAGGAATTGCGGGTTAGTGGAGCCTCTAAAATCTGGGACAGGGGTTTTAGTGCGGGGCCAGAGAGAACCTGGCAAAACCTGATCGGTCGGGTTCTTGAGCCTTGAAGAAAATGTTTAGAAGAGCGTCCTGGAGGGAATCTAGGGTGATCCGTGACTGGTACCAGAGGGCCTTTAGGGTCAATCAGTGAAGTTGAGCGACTATCGGATGCTAAAGTTGCAAGGATATGGTGAGCAGAGAAGGACAAATGTGACGACGTTTGGCGTGGAGAGCCCACTAGCCATGGGAGGGTTGATACCGCGCACAATGAAGTATCCCTTGTAATTTGTACCCACGACTTGGGAGAATCAGCACGCGTCAAGTCCAACAGTCGGGCATATGCTGCAGAGTGATAGTATAGTCTACAATCTGGAAGACCCACCCCTCCCGTTTCCTTGGTGCGAGTCATTATCTCCCATTTTATCCGCGGTCGGCCAGGGGCCCATACAAATTGCGTGAAGCACCTACGGAGTTGGGACCAAAAAGTGGACGGTATGTGAAGGGGGATAGTCTGTAAAAGGTACAGTAGTTTTGGCAAAAGTGTCATCTTTACTATACTAATCCTTCCAAACCAAGAAAAGTCCCATTTACGCCATCCGTCTAAGTCTTTTTGGAACTGTAAGAGGAGGGGCGCGAAGTTCAATTTATGAAGTCGTGAGAGGTCTGCTGTCACTTTAATCCCCAAATACGTTATGCCTTTAGGTGGCCAGGTAAAGGGAAAAGAAGCCTTAAGAGCAGGGGTCAGGTCACTTGGCAAAGTGACGTCTATGGCCTCTGACTTGGACATATTAATCTTAAAATTGGACCAAGTACCAAATTGAGATATTTCCCGAAGTAAGGACGGCAAAGAGATACGTGGGTTGGTTATGTAGAGAAGGAGATCGTCAGCAAACGCCGCGTATTTATACTCTTGTGATCCGATCTTTATTCCCGTTATGTCTGGATTGGCACGAATAGAAGCCAGCAGGTGTTCCATAACTAGAACGTACAATAAGGGGGACAATGGGCAGCCCTGCCGTGTCCCATTATGGATTGGAAAGGGGGGGGGGAGAGGGCACCATTTACTTTGACTCTAGCAGTGGGATGTTGGTACAGTGTCAGGATCTTTGACAGGAATATTGGGCCCAGACCTATATGTGAAAGAGTCTCATGGATGGTGCGCCAAGATATCCGGTCAAAGGCCTTTTCTGCGTCTAGGGAAAGCACCATAAGGGGGACCTTTTTAGATTTGGCATAGTGGATGATGTCTAGGGTTTTAAGAGTGTTGTCCCGGGCCTCCCTCCCCGGCACAAACCCAACCTGATCAGCGCAAACCAGGGAAGGCAGATAAGCGTTCAATCTGTTCGCCATTAATTTGGCGAAGATCTTGAGATCAACATTTAAAAGGGAGATAGGACGATAGCTGGCACACAGGTGTGGGTCCTTTACTGGTTTCGGAATGACCGTAATATGCACCTCCGTGGTCTGTGCTGGGTAGGGGAGCCCAGGAGACACTCCATTGAAGACTTGGAGCATAATAGAGGAAAGATCGGAGGAAAAGGCTTTGTAAAACCTAGCCGTGAACCCGTCAGGGCCTGGGTTCTTGCCACCCGGGAGCGACTTAAGTACCGTATGAAGTTCAGCGTCTGTGAATGGAGCCTCCATAGTGGCAGAATCAAGCGCAGAAAGCTTGGGAAGTAGGTAGGTCGGGAGATTTGCCCACTACTTGAGGGGATGTTTGGGGCAGGTTGTAGAGCTTCGCGTAGAAGGAGTGGAAAGTAGCCGCGATATCAGTGGTTGTGTGAATCATACGATCCTAGGCATTTTTGATAGCGGGGATATGGGAGGCTGCTAGTCTTCCCTTTAGAGCCCTTGCCAACATACGGCCACTTTTATTCCCGTATTCGTAGAATTTACTCCTGCAAATTTGTACCATACGTTTGTAGGATACATCTAGGAGGCGTTTAGCTTCCATACGCGCATTCTGGAGATCATGCAGGGTTTGCAGGGTAAGTGCTCGTTTGTGGGCAAGTTCCAGGGAAGTGACTTTTTGTAGAGCAAGCTTAAATTAATGGGCTTTCTCCTTCTTGAGACGGGAGCCGTGCTTAATGAGTACACCTCGAAGAACACACTTCAAGGCCTCCCATTGGATCGGTATTGGGGTAGAATCCTCCTTGTGATCTGATAAGAAGTTTGTTATACTGCTAGCAAGGTCAGCAGCGCAGTGTCAAGAAGGAGACTTTCATTTAATCGCCATGTCCATTCCTGTCTAGAGAGGAAGGGCAAGTTCAGGGAGCAATATATGGGAGCGTGGTCAGACCAAAGGATATTTCCTATTTGTGTGGAGTCAAGCCAGGATAGGGCCAATTGCTGGATGAGGATATGGTCAATACGACTATATGAGCCATGGGGGGCGGAATAAAAGGTGTAATCCTTATCAACTGGGTGCTGGATCCTCCAGGCGTCTCGCAATTGCAATTGGAGCAGTGCCCATTTTACCTTTTTAATGGTGGAATATGTGAGGGAGGCACGTCCAGTCGAATTGTCGGGTCAAGCGTCAGATTAAGGTCACCACATAAGATAACTGTCCCCCTGAGCAACGGTATGACGTTATTAATGAGGTTTACAATAAAGGGAGCTTGATTTTGGTTAGGGGCATATACGTTAAGGAAGGTTAATTCCTGGCCTCCAATAATTAAAGCGAGGGCCAGATACCTCGCATCTGGGTCGGCAGTACATCCCAGCACTTGATGGGGTAAAGACTTGTGGATCGCTGTGGCGACTCCTTTGGTCTTATTTACCTCATTATTTGCAAAGTGCCAGGTGGTGTAGTGTCGATGTCGTATGTTCGGGGCGCTACCCTCCTTAAAGTGCGTTTCTTGGAAACAGACAATATGTACCTTTTGGCGATGGAAGTGATGAAGTACCTGGGCCCTTTTTTCGGGAGTGTTGAGACCCTTCGCGTTGAATGATGCGATCTTCAGAGACCCCATTGCTGTTGGGGGAGGGGGGAAGGAAAAAAACACAAGGGAGGCACGGAGAGACAACCAACAAAAAACAAAAAGAAGAGAGAAAAAAAACTGTTAGAAGTAAACAGACAGGAGGAAAACCCTGAGAAAGGGAAAATAGAGTGGTTTTATGTGACCCGAAGGTCCAAAGAGGCTGTCACTTGGGGAAGACACCCCAAGGGAAAGTCTCTACTTATTTGGGGGAGAAAGTGTCAGCCGGACAAGAGCTGACCCTCCACAACACCAGTGGATGCAAATGGAAACTTATAAGCACCAGCAGGTTTAGAGCATAAAGACAGATAAAGAGAATGGGCAAACAACTAAGAACCAATAAGGAACATTCAGCACGTTAAAGCTTTAGTGGTCCCAGGCAGGTTACGCAGGGAGCCCCTCAGGTGGTAAGACGAGGTGGGGATCTGCGACTTGAGTAGCCCGGTCCTCTCTGGCGTCGTCCTCTTGAGGCCTGAGCAGAAGAACTGGACGCTCTTTCAGCAGGCGGTGGATGCTGTCGCCCCCTTCGACTCAGAGGCAGGCGGGAGGAGAGAGGGCCAGGGTCCCAATTCAACCAGTGGCAAGTCCAGCTGCTGTAGAAAGTGGGGGAGATCTGTAGGGTCCCGCAGGGTGACGACTTGATCTTTAGGGCCCGCAAGTAGAGCAAAAGGAAAGCCCCAACGGTAAGAGATACTGCGCTCTTTGAGGAGGTGCAATAGTGGGCACAAAGCAGCACGTTGGGCTAGGGTGTAGCGGGATAAGTCCTGTAGCAAGATAAAGGGGACACCGTCGTACCACAGAGACGACATCTGTCGGGCCTTGAGAATCTGATCTTTGACGGCTTAAAAGTGGACTCTGCAGATGACGTCCCTTGGCTTTGAGGGGTCAGGGTTGGGAGGTCTCAACGCCCTATGGGCTCGGTCGATTTCGATGTTGGAGCTTGGCGGACGTCCCAGGAGGTCATTGAAAATCTTTACAATGGTAGGTAAAAGAACCGCCTGTGTTATTGACTCAGGGAGGCCTCTGATCCGAATATTATTGCGACGGCTCCTATTTTCGACATCATCCAGATGATATTGCAAGGCGTGCAGCTGTGCATCGTGGGATTGCAGTTTGTCTTTCAATACCTGCAAATCTGCAGACAAGGAAACATGTTCCTGTTCCTGTTGAACAGTGTCCACTTTTGTATCATTCAAGGCCATCTCAGAGCGCACTTGCGTGAATTCTCTTTTACATTCTTGTAAAATGTTAGCTGCAAAACTGCAGAGGTCTGCCTTGGTGGGAAGTGAGCACATCAGGTTGCGTAAGTCCGCAATGGTAGGTGGCCGAGAGTCCTCATCAGGTAGAGGAGCATGGGGAACAGCTCTCTGGGGCAAAGGTGGAGAGCCCCATGAGGCTGACGCTGCAGGGGCAACCAGGGTCTGTGTGCCTGATGAAAAGATGCCCTCATGGCGTGGGTGGGATCCGTCCCGCAACGAGCCCGTGGACCAGTGTGGGGAATTTGCCAGGGACGGCTCAGGAGAGCGCCTGTGGTGAGTTTGAGGCCCTGTCATTAGCCTTTTCAGGTTGCCCCCGTTAAGAAGTGTCTCTCTGTGGCTGGGAATGTCCCATAAAGCTGGCTGGAGCACCTGACCAGGGGGACCCAGTGGGAGATCCCACCCCTGGGCTCAGTGAGGCCGCAGGCGAGGTGGGGGTTCTAGGACCCCAAGCGACAGGGTGAGGGGCCAACTGAGGAGCCCTCTGTAACGGGGGGAACTCCTCCTCACTAACCTGAACCGCCGGACAGCAGGGAGACATTGTGGCAGCTGTCAGGCCTCCTCCCTGGGCTGAAGATGAGGGATCAGCGTGCGCTCCAGGGCCCTCTTCCTCCTGGGCATGAGACACCTGGGCCCGGTCAGGGCTGCTGCCCAGAGACGGCACAGATGCGGACCGGACTCTTCGTCGATCCGGTAAGTGCGACAGCTGTTTCGGGTGCTCAGCTCCAGGCTCAGCTAGTATCGCTGTGAGCTGAGTTGTCTCAGGGCCGGCGGCGCCATCTTGGAACCGCTCGGCGAGCTCGGTCATGTCGGGGCCTGGTGTTGCAGGCTGCCTGGCGAAAAGCCTGGGTATGTCCCCCTGTGAAGATGTCAGGGGGGCCACAGAGCGGGTCCTGACCTTTTTAGGAATTTTGCCCATCTTTAGAGGGTCGCTGGCGGTGGATTAACTCCGGTGCTGTGGAGGAGCTCGCAGCACACACGTCTTCACTCCTGCATAGCTGGCCACGCCCCCAAGTAGTACTATTTTAGGGGATGCAGTACCCCAGTACACAATCTACAAATGTTATATGCTATGTTGCTTAATGTCATGTATTACACCCAGTATAGTGTGTATGGATGGCAAACCAAGGGTTACAAAACCTCTCAGTCCTTGTAGGATGTTAGTTGTGGGCTGGCCACACCCCTAAACTTTGAGGAGTGTATAGTGAGACTTCAGAGTAGAAGGAAGCAAAGTCCATGTGTCTCTCTTCTTGGGCCTCAAGATCCAGAAAGTAACTGATCTCTGTGAAAGTTACTGCTTCTGTTTCTTTGAATCTGCATGGACAAGCATAGGAGTCAGTAAGGTATGCTGTGAGTACAGCTAACCCAACTTTGTTGCTTGTGAGGGATTACAGTTAAGACACCCTGCATACCTGGACACGCCCTGAGTCATGACCTGACATACCATCTTAAGACCTGTGTCGCACAGTGGACATTACAGCCATTACTTTCAGAGTACTATGGCCTGTCATAGATTATTTTGAGACAGATTTTAGCAAGGTAGACAGAAAAGAGGACTATAATTCCTATCCTTGATCAAATCCTGCTATATGGGAGGGAATTGCACTGTAAACATTTGGAGCTATGTTTTGCTACAGTTGTATGTACTACTACTCCTATTTTGCACTACAGTAAAGCGAGTCATTTATTCTTCTAACTCTGGCCTGGTTTTCTGACTCCTACACCATACACCGGCCATTGCATTCTACACACCCTGCCTTGCACCCATCCAAACACCTAACATCAAGAACACTCCAACTACCACCAGGCAAAAGCCATTGAAATAGTGCCCCCTTCTTATGCTGCACTGGTCCTAGGAGGCAATGATCTGTGTAATAACTGGAGCCACTACCACTCCTATTCTCCACTCCAGCTCTTCACGTGCTGCTGCAGGGACAGTGTTGAAAATTGTTCCTTTTGTCTCTTTTATATGTAGGATACATTGGAATTGGAGAAATCAATTTGCTCATTAGTCTCTTTGATATGCTATAAATGTTTGATTTGATCAGCATAGTGCAACCACTGGGTTTGCCACTGAACCTGAGATTGGGCGCCTGAGGTGGCAACTTGTACACAACCATTCTTATTTAGTATAATTGAAAAATATGGAAAAATCAAGCAATCGAGCAACCCAGTTATAGGATTTGGAGAGGAGGGCCTAAAATGTTGGCATTTATACCACAAATGTTTTTTTGTGGCAAATTCCTTAACTCTAAGACTTTAATCTGTGTGTGGGTTCCATGTGCTTTTACGAGACCAATAAAAGACCAGTCAGAAATAAACTTATGGAAGGGTGTCTAAGTTTGCTTCTATATGAAGCTCTTAGGGGCTGGCCTTTTACAAAGCAGGCCCAAGTAGCATCAGAATTTATGATGTCTGCAATAGAAAACCCAAGGAGTGGAATTGCCCACTTGAGACTTTATTAGTTGAACCAACTATGATCATAGCACTGAAGAGCAGGGCACCTATTGAAATTTGTGGATGTTGAGAAGGACAATTTTTTTATTGATCCCGCCCTGCCGCCCTTCTGTGATCATTGTGTGGAAAAAAAATGGAAAGATTTAACTTTTAGCCATTGGCAAAAAGTCTTTGTAATAACTGGTCCCACATGTAGCACAATCTATTAAATTACATTAAATGTGGGCAAATATACCTGCACCATTCTTGACTTTTTCCATGTTTCTTTGATTCGGAACAATCTGCCAAATTGTAAACCATAGCAGAAACTGTTGAGACAATGCACAGAAAACATGTAAGGTTCAGATAAAGATGGGACAACAGAAATTACAAACGGTTGGAGAGAATTTGTGTGGAAAGGTGATTGAAAAGTCACTGTGTGCCTTTGGGGGCAAATGGAAAGTGAAAATGAGACAGAAGAAAGGAGAGAAAAAATGAGATAGGAATGTATCTATCAATGTTGACTGCACATGAGGGAGAAAGCTATAAACTGCTGGCCGAGAGCAAATAATATTTCCTGAGATTGAGATAATATGTCCCAACAACTATTTACGGCTAATTCCCAAGCCCATCAAAATCTGTTTTATTAACCCTTGTAGGTAGAAATGAAAGGGAACATTGTTTTCTCTTTTATGAACAGTTTCATGGCTGTCACGCCACTTTATCTGTAACTGATGGAAGTTGAAGTATTAGTTTGTTTGCTTCAAAAACACAGACTTAAATAACACTAGCTGTCTGCCGCACAACTGTGTATTAAAGATCCTCTCTCTCCACAGCTCTGTATAATCCACATCATCATCATAGTGCCTTGGCATTCTCAGCTCTAATCTCTCAAATACCAGTTCTGTGTTACAACTGCTTGAAAGTGTGGAAATTCTTTCCATGAAAGGATTTCCCTAAAGGAAACAAAAGCTACTTCTATATTCCTTTCTCCCTGAAGCATCCACATTGCCAATCTTCTCATTAGGCCTGACCTGTCATCCAGGCCTCTGCAGTATCACAGCGTAAGGTGACAAGTTTTCTGTGAATGACAAAAGCTCTTTACTTGGAACAGAACAGTCAATCTGCTAACTTTGTTTCAGAAAAAGGACACTATTTTATTCCAAGCTCTATTTTTACTGTCTGTCTATCTTACCAATTTAAATGTGACATGCCATTCTCAGAGTGCCTTCACACATGAATTTGGCAACTAAAAAAAGGCCAATAACCGTTTGCATTTTTTATTTTTTTATTTTTTTTGCTGCTTTTTGTAGTGTTTTCTTCTGGTGTTTTTTTGCAAACAGTGGCTGAGATTTACAAATCCTATAAGTAGCAGAAACCTAGACAGACTGTCTGTATCAGATTTATCACAGACAGCCTGCACCAGATTTATCACAGGCTGGATGATAAATGTGGAGCAGACACTTTAAACCAACTATTGGTTCGCTTACTTTGAGAACAAATTTTACGCCACAATAGGCCATACCCCGTTACCCACAAAGCTCTTCCCGTTTCTGATAAGCCCACCCTCTTTTCGAGCAAGTTGTAAAAACTCTAACTGTAGAAACGCTAACTGCTCCAAATTGCTCTAAAATTACACCACTTTTTAGGTGCAGACACGTTAGTAAACCTGGGCCATTGTGTCTTACCACTAGCATTTTCTTCATTGTGTTTTCCCCTATAGAAAAAGTGTTGTGAAAATGCCTTAGGCCTCTTTCACACGGGCGTTACGGATTGGGGCCGGAGAGGATGCGGGTTCGTGGCGGGGAAATCATGCGAGTGAGCACACAATTTCAGTCAGTTTTGACTGCAATTGTGTTGCATGGTTCAGAAAAGACTGAATGTGGTACCCAGACCCGAACTTCTTTAATGAAGTTCGGGTTTGGGTTAGTTGCAGTGTAGATTTTATTATTTTCCCTTATAACATGGTTATAAGTAGGGATGAGCGAACCCACACTGTATAGAATTTTGGGGTGTCCGTGACACGGACCCGAACCCGAACATTTTCGTAAAAGTTCGGGTTCGGTGTTCGTCGCTTTCTTGGCGCTTTTTGAAAGGCTGCAAAGCAGCCAATCAACAAGCGTCATACTACTTTCCCCAAGAAGCCATCACAGCCATGCCTACTATTGGCATGGCTGTGATTGGCCAGTGCAGCATGTGACCCAGCCTCTATTTAAGCTGGAGTCACGTAGCGCCGCAAGTCACTCTGCTCTGATCAGTGTAGGGAGAGGTTGCAGCTGCTGTTAGGGCGAGATTAGGCAGTGATTAACTCAGCAAAAACACTTAATTCAGTGATCGATCTACAGCTGTGGATCATTGAACTGCTGCTATTTACAGACGTGGACAAAATTGTTGGTACCCTTTGGTCAATGAAAGAAAAAGTCACAATGGTCACAGAAATAACTTTAATCTGACAAAAGTAATAATAAATTAAAATTCTATAAATGTTAACCAATGAAAGTCAGACATTGTTTTTCAACCATGCTTCAACAGAATTATGTAAAAAAATAAACTCATGAAACAGGCATGGACAAAAATGATGGTACCCCTAGAAAACACAGAACATAATGTGACCAAAGGGACATGTTAATTCAAGGTGTGTCCACTAATTAGCATCACAGGTGTCTACAACCTTGTAATCAGCCATTGGGCCTATATATATGGCTCCAGGTAATCACTGTGTTGTTTGGTGATATGGTGTGTACCACACTCAACATGGACCAGAGGAAGCAAAGGAAAGAGCTGTCTCAAGAGATCAGAAAGAAAATTATAGACAAGCATGTTAAAGGTAAAGGCTATAAGACCATCTCCAAGCAACTAGATGTTCCTGTGAGTACAGTTGCACATATTATTCATAAGTTTAAGATCCATGGGACTGTAGCCAACCTCCCTGGACGTGGCCGCAGGAGGAAAATTGATGACAAATCTAAGAGACGGATAATCCGAATGGTAACAAAAGAGCCTAGAAAGACTTCTAAAGAGATTCAAGGTGAACTTCATGCTCAAGGAACATCAGTGTCAGATCGCACCATCCGTCGTTGTTTGAGCCAAAGTGGACTACATGGGAGACGACCAAGGAGGACACCATTGTTGAAAACGAATCATAAAAAAGCAAGACTGGAATATGCCAAACTACATGTTGACAAGCCACAAAGCTTCTGGGAGAATGTCCTGTGGACAGATGAGACAAAAATCGAAGTTTTTGCCAAGGCACATCAGCTGTATGTTCACAGACGAAAAAATGAAGCATATCAAGAAAAGAACACTGTCCCTACTGTGAAACATGGAGGAGGCTCTGTTATGTTCTGGGGCTGCTTTGCTGCGTCTGGCACAGGGTGTCTTGAATCTGTGCAGGGTACAATGAAATCTCAAGACTATCAAGGAATTCTAGAGAGAAATGTACTAGCCAGTGTCAGAAAGCTTGGTCTCAGTCGCAGGTCATGGGTCTTGCAACAGGACAATGACCCAAAACACACCGCTAAAAACACCCAAGAATGGCTAAGAGGAAAAAATTGGACTATTCTAAAGTGGCCTTCTATGAGCCCTGACCTCAATCCTATTGAGCATCTTTGGAAGGAGCTGAAACATGCAGTCTGGAAAAGGCACCCTTCAAACCGGACACAACTGGAGCAGTTTGCTCATGAGGAGTGGGCCAAAATACCTGCTGAGAGGTGCAGATGTCTCATTGACAGTTACAGGAAGCGTTTGATTGCAGTGATTGCCTCAAAAGGTTGCGCAACAAAATATTAAGTTAGGGGTACCATCATTTTTGTCCATGCCTGTTTCATGAGTTTATTTTTTTACATAATTCTGTTGAAGCATGGTTGAAAAACAATGTCTGACTTTCATTGGTTAACATTTATAGAATTTTAATTTATTATTACTTTTGTCAGATTAAAGTTATTTCTGTGACCATTGTGACTTTTTCTTTCATTGACCAAAGGGTACCAACAATTTTGTCCACGTCTGTAATTGCTCACTGTTTTTAGGCTGCCCAGAGCGTTTTTATGTCACTTTTTCTGGGGTGATCGGCGGCCATTTTGTGTCTTGTGGTGCGCCAGCACAAGCTGCCACCAAGTCCATTTAACCATCTATAGTGTGGTTATTTTTTTGCTATATCCTACATCAGGGGCTTGGCTGTGCTTGCTATTTTATTGAGGGGTGAAATACAATTGCCAAAATAGCAGTACCCTAAATCTGGTGTTTCAGCTGTGGCTAGCCAATTGTAATACTGTCTGCTGCCTGGCAAAGGATATATTTTTGTTCTGGGTTGAAATACAATTCCCAACTTAGCAATTCCCTAAATCAGTGGTTTCTGCTGTATCAGGCCAAGTTTAAATCGATCCATAAAAGGGTATATTAGAGTGAAGGTGCGGATAGTGTCATCCTCAATAACTTCACACGCTACCGTGCATTTCCAAGTTTAATTCTGTCCGTAAACGTATACCTGTCACCCAGCGCCTAAATAATAGGCCTAAAATTTACATTCAGCTAAATCTGTGTTTATTGCTGAGGCTGGTCAATTCATTTAGTGTCCGCCAAAGCACAGTTTTTGTTCTGGGTTGAAATACTATTCCCAACTTAGCAATTCCCTAAATCAGTGGTTTCTGCTGTATCAGGCCAACTTTAAATCTATCCATAAAAGGGTATATTAGATTGAAGGTGCGGATAGGGTCATCCTCAATAACTTCACACGCTACAGTGCATTTCCAAGTCTAATTCTGTCCGTAAACGTATACCTGTCATCCAGCGCCTAAATAATAGGCCTAAAATTTACATTCAGCTAAATCTGTGTTTATTGCTGATGCTGGTCAATTCATTTAATGTCCGCCAAAGCACAGTTTTTGTTCTGGGTTGAAATACAATTCCCAATTTAGCAATTCCCTAAATCAGTGGTTTCTGCTGTATCAGGCCAACTTTAAATCTTTCCATAAAAGGGTATATTAGATTGAAGGTGCGGATAGTGTCATCCTCAATAACTTCACACGCTACTGTGCATTTCCAAGTCTAATTCTGTCTGTAAACGTATACCTGTCATCCAGCGCCTAAATAATGGGCCTAAAATTTATATTCAGCTAAATCTGTGTTTATTGCTGAGGCTGGTCAATTAATTTAGTGTCCGCCAAAGCACAGTTTTTGTTCTGGGTTAAAATACAATTCCCAACTTAGCAATTCCCTAAATCAGTGGTTTCTGCTGTATCAGGCCTACTTTAAATCTATCCATAAAAGGGTATATTAGATTGAAAGTGCGGATAGGGTCGTCCTCAATAACTTCACACGCTACAGTGCATTTCCAAGTCTAATTCTGTCCGTAAACGTATACCTGTCATCCAGGGCCTAAATACTAGGCCTACAATTTATATTCAGCTAAATCTGTCGTTACTGCTGTGCCTGTATTAGTGTAATACAGTACCTAAATAGATAGCCAGATAGTGTAAGGTGTCTGTAAAAAAAAGGCCTGAATTTGAATTCAATACATTGGGCCAAATAATTTTTTTCTTATTGTAGTGAACAGTAACAATGAGGAAAACATCTAGTAAGGGACGCGGACGCGGACATGGTCGTGGTGGTGTTAGTGGACCCTCTGGTGCTGGGAGAGGACGTGGCCATTCTGCCACAGCCACATGTCCTAGTGAACCAACTACCTCAGGTCCCAGTAGCTGCCAGAATTTACAGCGATATTTGGTGGGGCCCAATGCCGTTCTAAGGATGGTAAGGCCTGAGCAGGTACAGGCATTAGTCAATTGGGTGGCCGACAGTGGATCCAGCACGTTCACATTATCTCCCACCCAGTCTTCTGCAGAAAGCGCACAGATGGCGCCTGAAAACCAAGCCCATCAGTCTGTCACATCACCCCCATGCATATCAGGGAAACTGTCTGAGCCTCAAGTTATGCAGCAGTCTCTTATGCTGTTTGAAGACTCTGCTGGCAGGGTTTCCCAAGGGCATCCACCTAGCCCTTCCCCAGCGGTGGAAGACATAGAATGCACTGACGCACAACCACTTATGTTTCCTGATGATGAGGACATGGGAATACCACCTCAGCACATCTCTGATGATGACGAAACACAGGTGCCAACTGCTGCGTCTTTCTGCAGTGTGCAGACTGAACAGGAGGTCAGGGAGAAAGACTGGGTGGAAGACGATGCAGGGGACGATGAGGTCCTAGACCCCACATGGAATGAAGGTCGTGCCACTGACTTTCACAGTTCGGAGGAAGAGGCAGTGGTGAGACCGAGCCAACAGTGTAGCAAAAGAGGGAGCAGTGGGCAAAAGCAGAATACCCGCCGCCAAGAGACTCCGCCTGCTACTGACCGCCGCCATCTGGGACCGAGCACCCCAAAGGCAGCTTCAAGGAGTTCCCTGGCATGGCACTTCTTCAAACAATGTGCTGACGACAAGACCCGAGTGGTTTGCACGCTGTGCCATCAGAGGCATTAACGTTCTGAACCTTAGCACAACCTGCATGACCAAAGCATGAACTGCAGTGGAGTAAACACCTTAAAAACAAGGAAGCCGTGCCTTCCCTGCACAACCAAGTATCCGATAAAATCAAGTTTGCACTGCGCAACGCCATCTGTGGCAAGGTCCACCTAACCACAGATACGTGGACCAGTAAGCACGGCCAGGGACGCTATATCTCCCTAACTGCACACTGGGTAAATGTAGTGGCGGCTGGGCCCCAGGCAGAGAGCTGTTTGGCGCACGTCCTTCCACCGCCAAGGTTCGCAGGGCAACATTCTTTGCCTCCTGTTGCCTCCTCCTCCTACTCGGCTTCCTCCTCCTCTTCTTCCACCTGCTCATCCAGTCAGCCACACACCTTCACCACCAACTTCAGCACAGCCCGGGGTAAACGTCAGCAGGCCATTCTGAAACTTATATGCCCCACACCGCACAGGAGTTGTGGCGGGGTATAGAACAACAGACCGACGAGTGGTTGCGGCCGGTGAGCCTCAAGCCCGGCCTGGTGGTGTGCGATAATGGGCAAAATCTCGTTGCAGCTCTGGGACTAGCCGGTTTGACGCACATCCCTTGCCTGGCGCATGTGCTGAATTTGGTGGTGCAGAAGTTCATTCATAACTACCCCGACATGTCAGAGCTGTTGCATAAAGTGCGGGCCGTCTGTTCGCGCTTCCGGCGTTCACATCCTGCTGCTGCTCGCCTGTCTGCACTACAGCGTAACTTCGGCCTTCCCGCTCACCGCCTCATATGCGACGTGCCCACCAGGTGGAACTCCACCTTGCACATGCTGGACAGACTGTGCAAGCAGCAGCAGGCCATAGTGGAGTTTCAGCTGCAGCACGCACGGGTCAGTCGCACTGCGGAACAGCACCACTTCACCACCAATGACTGGGCCTCCATGCGAGACCTGTGTGCCCTGTTGCGCTGTTTCGAGTACTCCACCAACATGGCCAGTGGAGGAGGATGAGGATGAAGCATGTTCACAGCGGGGTGGCACCCAACGCAGCTCAGGCCCATCACTGGTGCGTGGCTGGGGGGAAACGCAGGACGATGACGATACGCCTCCCACAGAGGACAGCTTGTCCTTACCTCTGGGCAGCCTGGCACACATGAGCGACTACATGCTGCAGTGCCTGCGCAACGACAGCAGAGTTGCCCACAATCCAACGGTGGGGGACAAAAATAAAAAGAATGGAGTAGAAAACTCATCGTCTTTTTTAGTAGGAAGTCAGGGATCCAAAAATCAGGATCGAATAAAATACAACTCCAGACCCAATCACCAGTATTTGAAACAACCACAGAAAGGGGCCCATTCACAAATACGATATCAGAAGAACACACCAGACAAACAAATATCAAAATCAACCATTCCTTGGTCGTTTTCCCTATCCAAGGAAACACATTTTCCAGCAGTTTCACACAAGGAGTTAGAAGTAGAAACACAGAAGATAGATGTAGTATCAAATATGAGACCAAGGATTTTTTCAGCACAAGCACAAATACACAATGTGTTCACACCGGTGAACACGGTCACAAGAAAAAGAGAACACGAAGGAGTAGAAATAAACGAAGGGCCGAAGTTAAAAATGGGCAAAGCACAGGAGACAATATAATTAATCTGAGCACGAAAGAATTAACTCAATCACAGAAGTCACTACTATCAAAAGGTTTGAAATTTGCCCCTAGTTCCCAGCTGAGCAAATTTGACTGTTATATTGGTATTGAAAAATACATAAAAAAACTATGCTGTAAAAAATATTTTATGAAGAACAATTTTGATCAATTAAATCAAGTACCATCAGAATACCAACATGTTGATGTTAAGTTAAAATCTAAAATGTATCCAAAACAAGAATTAAGCAATGAAATGATTACGTTTAGAGGGGCAGTAGAGGCAGACCTCAGAAAACTTAATCCAAAACAGAAAAGTGACATAAACCTTTCCAAACAAGAAATACAGGCGATAAAAGAACTGCAGGCAGATCTAGAGATCACAATACGCCCAGCCGATAAAGGAGGGGCGATTGTGATCCTAGATACTGAATCATATAAAAAAGAATGTCTTAGACAACTGTCTGATGCTACAACATATACACAACTAAGTGAGGACCCTATAAACATATATTTTAAAAAACTATCACTGTTATGTAACAGAGCTAAAGAACAAGGCATTCTAAATGTAACAGAGTGCAATTTCATCTTAGGCACCCCGAAAAGACTGCCTATGTTCTACTGTATCCCCAAGATACATAAGGACTCGGTCAATCCTCCTGGAAGGCCGATTGTCTCTGGCATAGGATCGCTGACATCTAATCTGTCTCAATATTTAGACAGGTTTCTGCAGCCCTATGTCAGAGACATACCTTCGTATCTTGGGGATACTTCAACAGTCGTGGCCCTCTTGGAAAATATGTATTGTCACCCAGATTGGATACTTGCCACGCTAGACGTGAGCTCTTTATATACGAGCATTAATCATAGGCAGGGTATACAAGCAATATCGAAAATTTTGTCCCAAAAAAACAATCTGGTAATAGAACAATTACAGTTTTTATTGGATGGTATTGGTTTTGTGCTAAGGCATAACTATTTTCAGTTTGAGTCTAATTATTATTTGCAAACGACTGGCACCGCCATGGGTACCAGGTTCGCCCCGAGTTATGCCAATTTATTTATGGCAGCATGGGAACAGGACACCATCTCCCCCAAACTCGGGGCGGACCTGGTCCTATGGCGGCGCTACATCGATGATGTTTTATTAATATGGAGAGGCTCATATGCCTCACTAATGCAGTTTATACAAGAAATTAATAATAATGAACTCAACCTGAAATTTACGGCAAATATTAATTTACAAGCTGTTGAGTTCCTGGACTTGCACATATGCAAAAAACAGGAAACATTGGTCTGCAGTACGTTTCAAAAAGATGTAGCCAAAAATAGTTTCATTTTGAGCACGAGTTGCCACCTCCCAAGGTGGCTCCTAAATGTCCCTTACTCCCAATTTAGACGTTTAAAACGAAACTGCACAGAAAAAGAACAGTTTGAGGCAGAGGCAGAACACCTGAAAACACAATTTCTAGCTAAAAAATATTCCAATGGCCTGTTGGAGGATGCAATTAAAAAAGTGAGACAATTGGATAGAACCACCTTTTTTAAATCTGAGGCAATGTCTAAAAATACTAGTGATAAAGAACAAACTGCAAAAATGATTCTCCCATTCAACAAAGACTATTGGATGGTGAACAATATCATATATAAACATTGGCACCATCTAAAGAATGATAAAATCTTGGGCTCTATACTCCCGGCTCTTCCCCCAATTGTCTACACCCGGGCTCCCAACCTAGGGCTGCAAGTAGCCCCTACAATAAGAAAAAAGAACATAGAACCAATGATAACTCCATGGTCCAATCTGAAAGGGTTTTTCAGGTGTGGTTGCTGCCATAATTGCAAACAGACCCACTTTGAGAGAAATCTGAGAACTATATCTTCAACATCTAATGATTTCAAGTGGGAGATTAAAGAAATTTTATCGTGTAATAGTAAGGCAGTTATCTATGTTATACAATGCCCATGCCCAAAACAGTACATAGGACGGACAAAAAGAGTGTTCAAAACTAGGATCGCAGAACATATTAACAACATTAAAAAACAATCAGAAACACACCCCCTGTCAAAACATTTTAAATTACATCATGCAGGAGATCCCAGTAAATTGAGGTACTGTGCTATCCAGTCAGTTAAATCAGACTGGAGAGGAGGGGACTTCGTGGCAAAAATGTCGAGACAAGAATCAAAGAAGATCTTTGAGTTTGGGTCCCTGATGCCACAGGGACTGAATTCAGAGATCGAAATTTTTGGTTTCCTATAGGAGAGGGTGGTAGGACCACATGGTTAGTCGGTGTTGGGCTGTGTGGCGACACGCCGACTTTCCCTGCGTTCCTCCCCCCCTCTCCCTACAACGCAGACCAGTCCAGGACCTTTAAACTCAAGATCCAGCTATAAAGTTGTCAACACCATACCATCATTGCCTATCCATGTCTGATTTTCTATTTGTATTTTTATTTTTTATATTTTATTTTATTTTTATTTTTTATTTTTTATATATTTTTTTTTTTTTTTTTTTTTTTTTTTTCTATTTCGATTTTTATATTTTTTTATATTTTTTCTATTTTTATTTCTATTTTTATTTTTATGTTTTCATTTTATTTTCATTTTCAATGTGTATATTTATCTATTTCTATACCCATTTTATATGTTTATTTGATATAATATATATATGTTGCCCACAAAGTATGACACATGTGTGTCAAAAATCCTCCGTTTGGATCCATGACAATATCAGGCTGCAAGTGGTAAATTCCCTGCAGCCAATTAATTAAGAATCCAGACCAGATATTCCATCAAACCTAAAAAAGGGGATATAAAGACATGTCCAGTCTGTACACAGGTAGCATTTCACATTTGCCTACTGAGGAAGGAACTACGGTTCTGAAACGCGTCTAGGATAAATTAGTGTGAACAGGACCCAGCCAGTGGTGCGCTATTTCTGTCTAAGCACACAAAAAAGGATCCGTGCTATTTACTATTTAGAACCACCCGAGAAAAATCTATGCGGCAACGGCAGCGACTTAATCTCTAAAGAGGACTGATTGAACCACCACCTAAACAGTCCCTGTGAAGGGGAGTCGAATCCCGTACCGGTATAGTTCTGCTATATCCCGCTACTCCGACAGGCGCAGGTGGATGTCATCACCGACCAAGTAAAACCATCTACAGGTCAGGTCACGTGAGACGCCGAGAAGGAGAAGCGGTGCTTGTACCTCGTGGCAGGAGGTAGCTAGCAGACACCGCTACGAGAACAGGTACAAAGTACCCTCTGGTTACTATAAGAACATTCCGTGGGCCGCAGGGTGGATATCTACTTACCGATTGGTATGTTGAACATTTAGCAAGTTATTCTATAACCATCTGAACATTGTTAAAGTACGGATCCAATGCGCTACTGACCGATACCACACAGCATAATCAAGTGGTCCTATTATCCCTTTGGAGTACTCCTGCTAGTTGGGTATATGCGTGAGCTCCGCATTCAAAATACCCATATATTTATGCTATTCTGATATACTTCTAAGACATGTCTTCTATTTAGTGGGCAATTAATTTTATGAATTTTATTATTTTACAATTACAACAGTAAATAATTGTGATTTTTATTAAGTGTAATAAATGCAAAAATACTGTGAGCCAGTCTAATTGTGTTTCAATATATTTTTGCCCACATTTTAACCTGTGCGGACTACTGGGTTGCCACCCTGCTGGATCCACGCTACAAAGACAATGTGCCCACCTTACTTCCTGCACTGGAGCGTGATAGGAAGATGCGCGAGTACAAGCGCACGTTGGTAGACGCTACTGAGAGCATTCCCAAATGTCACAGGGTAACAAGTGGAAGCCCAAGGCGAAGGCAGAGGAGGAGCAAGAGGTCGCCAACGCAGCTGTGTCATGGCCAGCTCCTCTGAGGGCAGGGTTAGCATGGCAGAGATGTGGAAAAGTTTTGTCAACACGCCACAGCTAACTGCACCACCACCTGATACGGAACGTGTTAGCAGGAGGCAACATTTCACTAACATGCTGGAACAGTACGTGTGCACACCCCTCCACGTACTGACTGATGGTTCGGCCCCATTCAACTTCTGGGTCTCCAAATTGTCCACGTGGCCAGAGCTAGCCCTTTATGCCTTGGAGGTGCTGGCCTGCCCGGCGGCCAGCGTTTTGTCTGAACGTGTATTCAGCACGGCAGGGGGCGTCATTACAGACAAACGCAGCCGCCTGTCTACAGCCAATGTGGACAAGCTGACGTTCATAAAAATGAACCAGGCATGGATCCCACAGGACCTGTCCATCCCTTGTGCAGATTAGACATTAACTACCTCCCCTTAACCATATATTATTGTACTCCAGGGCACTTCCTCATTCAATCCTATTTTTATTTTCATTTTACCATTATATTGCGGGGCAACCCAAAGTTGAATGAACCTCTCCTCTGTCTGGGTGCCGGGGCCTAAAAATATCTGACAGTGGCCTGTTCCAGTGTTGGGTGACGTGAAGCATGATTCTCTGCTATGACATGAAGCCTGAATCTCTGTTATGGGACCTCTCTCCTCTGTCTGGGTGCCGGGGCCTAAATATATGACAATGGACTGTTCCAGTTTTGGCTGACGTGAAGCCTGATTCTCTGCTATGACATGAAGACTGATTCTCTGCTGACATGAAGCCTGAATCTCTGTTATGGGACCTCTCTCCTCTGTCTGGGTGCCGGTGTCTAAATATCTGACAGTGGCCTGTTCCAGTGGTGGGTGACATGAAGCCTGATTCTCTGCAATGGGACCTCTCTCCAATTGATATTGGTTAATTTTTATTTATTTTATTTTTATTCATTTCCCTATCCACATTTGTTTTCAGGGGATTTAATTACATTTTGCTGCCTTTTGCAGCCCTCAAGCTCTTTCCTGGGCTGTTTTACAGCCTTTTTAGTGACGAAAAGTTCAGGTCCCCATTGACTTCAATGAGGTTCGGGACAAAGTTCAGGTCGGGTTCGGATCCCGAACCCAAACATTTCCGGAAAGTTCGGCCGAACTTCTCGAACCCGAACATCCAGGTGTTCGCTCAACTGTAGTTATAA
The DNA here is from genome assembly GCF_014858855.1 of Bufo gargarizans. Taxonomy (NCBI): domain Eukaryota; kingdom Metazoa; phylum Chordata; class Amphibia; order Anura; family Bufonidae; genus Bufo; species Bufo gargarizans. The sequence goes on from NC_058084.1 coordinate 166,619,719, forward strand.
GGCAAAATAATAGCATTCTTTAATACAGAATGCTTATTAGAAGGTTAATTGAGGGTTAAAAAAAATTAAATTAAATTAACTCACCTCCTCCATCGCTGCCGTTTTCTGCTCTTTCTTCAGGACCTGTGGTGACGTCACTGAGCTCATCACATGGTCCAATCACATGGTCCATCACCACGGTGAGTTAATTTTTTTTAATTTTTAATCCCTCAATTTTACTATGCATTCTGTATTGAGAATGCTATTATTTTCCCTTATAACCATGTTATAAGGGAAAATAATAATGATCGGGTCCCCATCCCGATCGCCACCTAGCAACCATGCGTGAAAATCTTGCTTGCGGATGCTTGCGATTTTCACGCAGCCCCATTCACTTCTATGGGGCCTGCTTTGCGTGAAAAACGCACAAAAATTTTCACGCAACGCGCAAGTTATGTGTGAAAATCACTGCTTATGTGCACAGCCCCATAGAAATCAATAGAAATCAATGGGTCCGTATTCAGTGCGGGTGCAATACGTTCACCCCACACATTGCACCCGCGCGGAAATCTCGCCCGTGTGAAAGAGGCCTTAAAATAGACATACTGTATTTTTGAAAATCAGCCAGAAAGACAAGAAAAACCCCACCACCTAATGAACAAACTGCCAGTACCAGTAAAAATGCTTCTGTGTCCTGCTTTTTTAAAAATTTCACATAGACCTTCAGCTAATGTCTGGTGTTGGCATTCTTACATCAAACTTGCAAAAAATTGCACTAAAAACTCAAAAGTACTGCAAAGCACCAGCAAAAATCTATGTGGGAAAGCAGCCTAAAACAATTTAACTCATAATTTTTTATTAAACCCTAAACATGTCAGAATATCAATACTGCATGCAGTACTTTTAGTCCGGCCACCTCTCGGCGTGCGCTGCCGTGCTGCCGCCGGAACTCCTGCCCCCATTATAGACAATGGGGACAGAGCAGCAGTCCACGGGCACACGTGAGCTAGTGGCAGGACGGATCCGACAGGCTGTTTACCCGCCGATACAGCCTACTGGAGTCCCCTGCCGTTAGTGTGAAACTAGCCTAATGTCTCCTGCATGCTGTGCTCATAGATACTGTAATACTGATCTATGAAGACCAAATGTGACACTGTATGGCACGATTATTTTTATCGGAATGTAAAACTATGTCAAAATGTAAATGAAGCCCACTAACATTTCAAGTATGGTGCTAGGCTATATCTGGCAGTTACATAGAGTGTGAATGGAGTGACAGTTCTCATACTTGACTCCAAGTTCTTTCAAAGGGAGAACCATGTTCTAATCGTAAGTGGAGGTCCCAGCAGTCAGACCTTCACCGATCTAACAGCCTACCCTGTCCAGCAGACATATGATAACTTGTTGTCACTAGATTACCCCTCTAAAGTGTAGACAGGCAATGTGCCAAATGTATCACAGTAGCTCAGGCTGGATGATAAATCTGGTGTGTGTCTAGACACGTTTGTCTAACATTAACTATTGGCTGGCTTACTTTGTGACAGAATTTTGCCACGCATTTTGCATGCTAAGCCATGCCCCCTTACTAGTCCGGAAACAGGCGAGTATGCTGTGAATTAGGCTTTTGGGCACATTTGCTTTATAAATAGGTCTAAAACTTGCTGTGACATTATGCACCACAAATGCGTTATATTTTGGCACATTTTATAACTTGGTCTAGGAGCAAAAACTATTTGGTTTGTTGATCTGGTGGGGGAATAGTTAAACCGTGTGTACAAGTAAGACAGCCAGGGTCATGAGAAATGTTGTCTGTGCTAAAAACAGGAGAAAATGGAAAGAAAGCAGATGGTTGTATGATTTATAGGATTTATGATCCTTAGGTTAGGTGGATAGAGGTAGTGTGAGACTGTGAACAAATGTAAGCATTTTGAGGTAGCCCAACAGGGGAGAAGACAATGAAGAAGAACTGCCCGATTCAGGTGAGAGAGCTGTCATTACAGTCAGCTATTTTAAAGTAAATATGAGAAAGATAATATATTAAGATAGCCATAGCACATGGGTTACAGTTTTTATAATATGGAAACAACCAAATAGCAAGATCTTGCAGTATAATTCATCATTAGATTGTCATTTGTCTGTATAAATTTGTGATTGATGGCTATATTTGAGATAGAAAATAAATAGATATTAAATTTCTAGGCTCGCTGGCGGTTCTCTTCTGTACTATGAGCATCTTTCCTGTACTGAGTCTGGGCTTTGATACTGAAGCACTCGGCTTTAGGAGAACTTAGGACCAGGCATGATCACCTTTACACAGGCTGGCCCTGTCAATCAAAGTCAAAGGGCGTGGCAGTTGTAGAGGGAAATTAGCCTCTAGGTGTAATGGAAACGTCCCCATTGCTCCTATAGGCTCATTTGCATATATTACAACTTTTTCAGCAATGCGGGCACATATGAACATGGGACAGACACAGATGCCTTCCAGCTGTCAAGCACACATGTAACAGGTCAGTTAGTTTCATAGTTACAAATCTGCTGACAGATGTCCTTTAAACTCAGTATTATAATGGAGACATTTTATCTAGTAGTCATTCATTTTCCCTTTTCTTCTCCATCTGACGTGGACTGCCATTGCAACTTCTCCCAACTGTAAATATTGTCTTTGCAGAGTTTGCTACCCAGACATCTTTGGATCTTAGTTTTTCCAGCAACCTCCCTTCCTATGACTACCCTTTACACAAACTTTCCATGTTGCTGCCTCTTTAAAAGATGCAATCCTGCAGAGATGCTCCAGTTGTCCTCGTTGCCTTTGTTTGCAAGAGGCCAGAGCGTGACGATTGCAGCCAATAAGTGGCCTCAGCAGTCACATACCATAATACTGGCATCATGTCCCCCCATCGCTAAGTGGTGATGCCAGTGATACAGCATGTGAGCATTAAGGCCACTGACTGGCTACTTGTAGAAAACGGTAAGATGGACCAACAAAGCTCGGAGCTGGATTGGCAGAAAATTGAAGAGGTAAGTATTATTTTCTTTGTTATATTAGAGCATTTGCTGTGGTTTTTATGATTTTTTTTTTTTTGAGAAACCAGATAACCCATTTAATATTCATTAATCTAATTTATAGGAATCGGCATATGACAACCTCTTATTTCTTTTAATGTAAAAGCTGGGGTGCACCCAGCCGTTCTGCTGCCTGAGGCAAAAACTGAAACGGTCCCCAATTGGCTGAAACGGTCCCCCTTCCCAATGCCAATTTTTTTACCTAACCCCTTCCCTTGCCTCAGGCAGCAGAACGGCTGGGTGCACCCCAGCTTTTACATTAAAAGAAATAAGAGGTTGTCATATGCCGATTCCTATAAATTAGATTTATGAATATTAAATGGGTTATCTGGTTTCTCAAAAAAAAAAAAATCATAAAAACCACAGCAAATGCTCTAATATAACAAAGAAAATAATACTTACCTCTTCAATTTTCTGCCAATCCAGCTCCGAGCTTTGTTATCTTACCTTTTTCTACAAGTAGCCAGTCAGTGGCCTTAATGCTCACATGCTGTATCACTGGCATCACCACTTAGCGATGGGGGGACATGATGCCAGTATTATGTTATGTGACTGCTGAGGCCACTTATTGGCTGCAAATGTAAAAGCTGGGGTGCACCCAGCCGTTCTGCTGCCTGAGGCGAAAACTAAAACGGTCCCCAATTGGCTGAAACGGTCCCCCTTCCCAATGCCAATTTTTTTACCTAACCCCTTCCCTTTAGCCCATGGCCCTTCGGCTGCCCCCCTCTTGCCCCTAACTGGTGCTGCCTGATTAGATCGCCTCAGCTGGCCTCATTGGTGGTGCACCCTTGTGTAAAAGATACCAACTGCCCCAATTTATAACATACAACATATATACAGCGTTCCAGTATATACATACTTATTTTTCAGAAATGACTTCATGAGCATACTGCACAGAATACACCCCCAGAACAACGTCAGCCCAATGCCTTTGAATCCTGAATAGTGAAAATGGCTGCTAATTCCGGGAAAACACAGAACAGTCCCATGCTGTCCACTCTTCCCCCATCACAGTGGCCACCACACCATACTTTTCTCAGTGTTAGTCACAGATCAGCCCTCTTTTACCTTGGACTGGTAGAGAGGAACCTGATGGCAGCAGATACTAAATTTTGTCTCTGTTGCCCGCAAATTAGAATACACAAACTTGAGAAAGAACATGCAGCAGGGACAGGGGCTGTTCTTGTTTGCTACTGTTTAGTCTCTGATGGCATGACTCTGGTATTCTCAGAGAGAAGTCAGCTCTTCCCAAGGTCCAGTAGGTTATTTATTTCTGGAACCATAGGCATTTATGCTACTGTATATAGTTTATATTTGATTGCGTATCCAACTATTTTATTTGTAAAGTATATGCATGTTCCTCTTCCTGTCGCCCCCTTATTACATTATTCCATGTTGTTTATGAGTTGTCTAGCATAATGTAAGGGTGTTGTATATGAGCTCAGCAACTAGGCAGGTGGCAGATTTTTTACCTCTTTACTTTAGTAATGAAATGGATAACTCTGGGTTGCACAGTGACACAATATCAGTCTCTGCCGATATACACAAACCCCTGACACTGGTCTCTGTTCTCATCTCCCAACCACCAAGCCTCAGTGATCACTGTACCGGCCTTTCTTAGTGGTTCTCCTGCAGTTTTGACCTAAAAGTGGTTGTACCCTGTAATGATATCGATAACCTATCCTCAGGATAGGTCATCAATATCAGATCGGTGGGGTCCGACTCCCAGCACCCCTGCCGATCAGCTTTATGAAGGGGTAACAGTGCTTGTGCTAACAGTGCTTCCTCTTCAGTGTTTACCTGCGCATCGTCTCCTTTGTTGTGACGGAGCAGTGTAATTTCAAACAGTGGCGTAACTAGAAATGACTGGGCCCCACAGCAAATTTTTGAACAGGCTTTCCCCAGCAACTTTTTTGTAACCCCCCACTCCTGTAACCCTGCAGCCGCTCCGTCCGTTTCTACATTTATATACTGTATGTCATGTCACTGTATATAATGTCATTGTATAATACTGTTGAGGAGGCCCTGACAAAATGTTTTAGTCCGGCCCCTGAGTGGGCCCCTTCTCAGTTCGGGCCCCAAAGCAACCACTTTCCCTATAGCTACGCCCCTGATTCCAATTGTTCCTCCTATTCAAGTGATCAGGAGAGGAAACTGTAATTACACTGCGTGGCCGCTACAAGGGACACAGTGTGCAGGTAAACAGTGAAAAGGATGGAATGCATTTACAGGGGCCACAACCCCTTCAAACAGCTGATGGCGTTGGATGTAGGACCCCTGCCAATCTGATATTGATGACTTATCCTGAATATAGCTCATCGATATTATTTTAGCGCACAGCCCCTTTCACTCTGATCCCAATCCTCTGGATCAGCGCCTTCTCTGTCAGCGCCTCCTGTTTAGTGCTTTCTACAGTGTAATCGTTGTGTATACAGAGCTGTATGAGCATGCTCAGTACACTGTCAACTGTACTGATATATTCATTTTATGTATATAATATAAGCAGACGGGTAACTTAGAACATTTTAATGTAGCTACATGTATTGAAATGGTGGTCACTCAAAATAAAGTCAAGTCATTTGTAAAAATGTGTAACTTGTCTGCTACTTGCCTGTAGTATACAGTATATTGCATTCCTGTTCTAGTATTTGTATAGCCTGTATTTCACTGTATACTATATTTGATTTGTAACTGACTTAAGAACAATGTGACATTAAAAACTCTGGCATTGTCTCTTTTTGCTTTGTAAAATTATATAAAATTTATATAATGGCACAAAAAATCAGGAAGAGTTAACTGGAACTAAAGCAAGGTACTATGTCGAAATAGAAGGTTTTCACACTTGGACTGATGGAGAATGTGGAAACATAAGGGATATATAGGGTACCATGTTACTTACACAATATCTGTCCTTCTGGCAGCTTATTAGTATTTCCATATGGTCTACTAGAATTCCTAGAAGTCTGTAGCTGTGTCTGTTTGTCCAGTCCAAGCACAAGAGGGTGCTGTCGTTTCCAAAGTTTTCTTTAAATGGTCCAAAATCCTGTGAAGTTTCTGTACAAAACAGAAGTATGCTCCATACACCTCCTAAAACAAATTGAAAAGAGCAGCGATGGGAAAATAAAACGTGGGAACTGTACAGCATGCAGTTTACCAACCTTCTAAATAAATGTTTAGTGAGTCACTGTGGAGAGCTGAAAATCTGTCAGTCTTGAAAGCTCAGGCTTAAAGTTTAGTAGAAAACAGTTTCCTTAAGGTATGTGAGTTATACGCGCTGTGTTCTCCGATCACTCTGCTTACAGACAATCTGTCCATTCCTGTTCTGAAGTTTGCTTCCTTTTAGAGTTTGTATAATTTCACACAGGCTCGGTGGCAAAGCTATGGAGGTTGATATCTTAACTGAGCCCCAACAATGTGGGCAACAATGAGGTCCTGCAATGTTGTAATGTCTTGTTCTGAGTTCACAGAAATACACAAATGCATATACATACATATATATATATATATATATATATATGTTTTATAAAGGAGTAATGGTACGGCCACACGGTCAAGTTTGCCTGATGCAGTTTTGGAAGCCAAAATCAGGAGTAGATCATAAAAGGAGAGAAAGTATAAAGGACAGAAACAACTTCTCATTTTTTATTTATTCACTCCTGGTTTTAGCTTCTAAAACTGCATCAGGAAACCTGACCATGTCCATATCCTAAATGGACTACATAAGGTCCCTTTGTACACACTGCCAGCAGTCCCCCAGCAGATAACTGCAAATACAACACTACATACAGCACTATTCTTCTCATCAATATAAAAGGACCCAGTGGATCCCATTGGAAGTCACTTGGTTACATTGAGCACCTCTGGTACCTGTCATGCGGCAGACCTGTCTATGTATCTTGATTTCTGTTATACACAGCCTTATATTTCATGAGGATTAAAGCACCAGTGATCGTATGGCTAGTTATTCAAATGGTTGGCTTGTGATATGCCATTTTAAATACCATATCTGGCATCATTATTTGGTCCTGGTTAGGCATCATGCACATGAGTGCTGAGGTACACGCATGCTCATTCTCCCATGCTGGATCGTTTTTCCTACATTCAGAGTAGCAGCCAATACAGATCCTGTGCAGAAGTCCGGCAATGCACAACATTGCTCAGAAGACTGCTTCTGAGGACTGACTTGTAAGTATGCAAGGTTATACAATATATTTGTAAAGTGGAATAAATGTTGGCTTTCAAAGCCGAGGAAGCAACAAGAATTATTTCACATCACTGCCACAGATCCTATGGTACGATGATTATGTTATCTGCAGTGGAACTTACTGGGGACTACAGTTGCAAGAAAAAGTATGTGAACCCTTTGGAATGATATGGATTTCTGCACAAATTGGTCATAAAATGTGATCTGATCTTCATCTAAGTCACAACACTAGACAATCACAGTCTGCTTAAACTAATAGCACACAAAAAATTAAATGTTACCATGTTTTTATTGAACACACCATGTAAACATTCACAGTGGGAGGCCCGAATGCCGCTCTACGAATGGTGAGGCCAGAACAAGTACAGGTGATATTACATTGGGTGGCTGACAGTGCCTCCAGTTCCTTCACATTGTCTCCCACCCAGTCCCCTACTGAAAGATCAGAGTTGGCACCTGCAGCCCATGTCCATCAGTCTTTCATCTCACCCCCTTGCAAATCAGCAAGCAGTCTGAGCCCTAAGTCATGCAACAGTCTCTTCTGCTTTTTGATGACTCTGCTAGCAGGGTTTCCCAGGGCCATCCACATAGCCCTGCCCCAGAAGTGGAAGAGATTGAGTGCACCAATGCCCAACCACTTCTGTTTCAGAATGAGTACTTGGGAGGACCACCGCAGTACATCTCGGATGAAGACGAAACACAGGTGCCAACTGCTGTGGCTTTCTGCAGTGTGCAGACCGACAAGGAGGGCACGGGTTAAGACTGGGTGGAAGATGATGTGGAGGACGATGAGGTCCTCGACCCAACATGGAATCAAGGTCATGCGAGTGACCTGTGTAGTTCGGAGAAAGAGACGGTGGTCACACAGAGCCACCAGCACAGCAAAAGAGGGAGCAGGGTGCAAAGGCGGAGTGGCCGTCCCCTAGACAGTACGCCTGCTACTGCCCACCGCACCAAGGGACCGAGCACACCAAAGCCAGCTCCAAGGAGTTCCCTGGCGTGGCTCTTCTTCAGACAATGTGCTGACGACAAGACATGAGTGGTTTGCACGCTGTGCAATCAGAGCCTGAAGCGAGGCATAAACGTTCTCAACCTGAGCACAACCTGCATGACCAGGCATCTAAGTGCAAAGCACAAGCTGCAGTGGAGTAGACACCTCAAAAACTAAAAAAGGTCTCTGGCTTCCTCTTTTGCTGCAGCCTCGGCCTCTTCATCCCCCTCTGGAGTGACAGTGGCACCTGCCACCCCGAAAACAGAGGATGTGCCAGCAACGCCACCACCTTGGTCGCAAAGCATCTCCACAATGTCCCATGGAAGAGTTTAGCTGTCTATCTCCCAAACAGTGGCGTGAAAGAGGAAGTACCCCCTACCTACCTGCGATCCCTGGCCCTGAATGCCAGCATTTCCAAATTCCTGGCTTTTGAAATGCTGTCATTGCATCTGGTGGACACATACAGTTTTAGAAATATGATGTATGTTGTGCCCAGCCGCCACTACTTTTCCAGGCGAGCCATCCCTTCCCTGCACAAACAAGTGGGGGAAAAAAATCAGGTGTGCACTGTGCAACGCCATCTGTGGCAAGGTCCACCTAACTACAGATACGTGGACCAGTAAGCACGGTCAGGGATGTTATATCTCCCTAACAGCACACTGGGTAAATGCAGTGGTGGCTGGGCCTGAGGCAGATAGCAGTTTGGCGCATGTCCTTCCACCACCGAGGATTGCAGGGCGTTTCTCTTTTCCTCCTGTTGCTTCCTCCTCCTACTCTGCTTCCTCATCCTCTACCGCGTCCTCATCTGGTCAGCGTAACACCTTCACCACCAACTTTAGCACAGCAAGGGGGAAATGACAGCAGGCAGTTTTGAAACTTATCTGTTTGGGGGACAAACCCCACACCGCGCAGGAGCTGTGGACAGGCATGGAACAACAGACCGATGAGTGGTTGGTGCCAGTGAGCCTCAAGCCCAGCCTGGTGGTGTGCGATAATGGGCGAAATCTCGTAGTAGCTCTGGGCCTAGCCGGTTTGACGCACATCCCTTGCCTGATGCATGTGCTGAATTTAATTACCCGTGATCACTATGGTAGGCGCATAAAAGAACATCGAAAGTTGAAGATATCCAATTGGATCGTGGACGTCACAGCGACGTGCGATCAGGCAGAAGTTATCTAGAGTCAACAAAGCGGCAGCAGGGCCTCTCCTGTCTAACGTTGCCTAATCCAAAATACCGCTGTGACATTCCCTGTAATTTTTTATTACTCATTCCAATAACAGGGCATCTTAAGAGTCCAGTATTGTTATTTATCGTTACTACCTCCCCGAGTTGGTAGTGGGTAATTGCCGCACGCCCCCTCCTTTACTTGGATGCTTCTGCTTTAATAACTTGTCCCACATTTCCACCCAATCAGATTTCAGGTATCCCTTTCTCACGCTCCCTCTCCGGCATGGAACCCTAATTTCCTGTTACCCGTGATCACCATGGTAGGCGCATAAAAGAACATCGAAAGTTGATAGGGAAGATATCCAATTGGATCATGAACGTCACGGGGACGTGCAAAATGGTGGAGCAGTATGTGTGCACACACCTACACGTACTGAATGATGGGTCTGCCCACTTCAACTTCTGGGTCTTCAAATTGGGCACATGGCCTGAGCTTGCCCTTTACGCCTTGGAGGTGCTGGCCTGCCCTGCAGCCAGTGTGTTGTCTGAATGTTTGTTGAGCACGGCAGGAGGGGGTTATCACAGACAAGCGCAGCTGCCTGTCCAAAGTCAATGTGGACAAGCTCACGTTAATTAAAATGAACCAGGCAGGGATCCCACAGGACTTGTCTGTACTTTGTTCAGAATAGACATGTATACCGGCCTCACCCAGCCATTGTTGTACTCCAGCGCACTTTCTCTTTGTTTTATTTTTTATATTTCCCAATGTTTTGGGGTCTACCCAAATTTTTTAAAAAATTAATAAATAAAATAAAAAACAAATCCACTGTTGGCTACCTCCTCCTCCACCGCTGCTTCCGCCACATCCACCGCCTCCTCAACCTCCTACTCCATATGGACCTCCTCCTCCTAGATCAAGATTATTATTTTTTATTTTTGCGTATTTTATTTTAAGTCATTTCCCTATCCACATTTGTTTGCAGAGCACTTACCATGCTCTTGACCACATTTTGCTGCTTTTTACAGCCCTCTAGCCCTTTCCATGACTTTTTTTAGAGCCATTTTAGTGCTCCAAAGTTCAGGTCCCCCATTGACTTGTCCGCTCAACTCTAGTTAAAAGCCTTTTGGGGCTTTTTTTCGTAAAAGTTTTTTTCTTTCTTTTAGAAGGGTGACATATACACTCACCTAAAGAATTATTAGGAACACCTGTTCTATTTCTTATTAATGCGATTATCTAGTCAACAAATCACATGGCAGTTGCTTCAATGCATGTAAGGTTGTAGTCCTGGTCAAGACAATCTCCTGAACTCCAAACTGAATGTCAGAATGGAAAAGAAAGGTGATTTAAGCAATTTTGAGCGTGGTATGGTTATTGGTGCCAGACGGGCCCGGTCTGAGTATTTCACAATCTGCTCAGTTACTGGGATTTTCACGCACAACCATTTCTAGGGTTTACAAAGAATGGTGTGTAAAGGGAAAAACATCCAGTATGCGGCAGTCCTGTTGGCGAAAATGCCTTGTTGATGCTAGAGGTCAGAGGAGAATAGGCCGACTGATTCAAGCTGATAGAAGAGCAACGTTGACTGAAATAACCACTCGTTACAACCGAGGTATGCAGCAAAGCATTTGTGAAGCCACAACACGCACAACCTTGAGGCGGATGGGCTACAACAGCAGAAGACCCCACCGGGTACCACTCATCTCCACTACAAATAGGAAAAAGAGGCTACAATTTGCACGAGCTCACCAAAATTGGACTGTTGAAGACTGGAAAAATGTTGCCTGGTCTGATGAGTCTCAATTTTTGTTGAGACATTCAAATGGTAGAGTCCGAATTTGGCGTAAACAGAATGAGAACATGTATCCATCATGCCTTGTTTCCACTGTGCAGGCTGGTGGTGGTGGTGTAATGGTGTGGGGGATGTTTTCTGGGCACACTTTAGGCCCCTTAGTGCCAATTGGCCATCGTTTAAATGCCACGGGCTACCTGAGCATTGTTTTTGACCATGTCCATCCCTTCATGACCACCATGTACCCATCCTCTGATGGCTACTTCCAGCAGGATAATGCACCATGTCACAAAGCTCGAATCATTTCAAATTGGTTTCTTGAACATGACAATGAGTTCACTGTACTAAAATGGCCCCCACAGTCACCAGATCTCAACTCAATAAAGCATCTTTGGGATGTGGTGGAACGGGATCTTCGTGCCCTGGATGTGCATCCCTCAAATCTCCATCAACTGCAAGATGCTATCGTATCAATATGGGCCAACATTTCTACAGAATGCTATCAGCATCATGTTGAATCAATGCCACGTAGAATTAAGGCAGTTCTGAAGGCAAAAGGGGGTCCAACACCGTATTAGTATGGTGTTCCTAATAATTCTTTAGGTGAGTGTATATTGGCACCTTTTTGGGGTTTATTAAATAGAAAATGAACAGAAAAAAAGCTATTCCATTGTATACTATTTTGATCTCTAATATAACACACTGTAATATTAATGTATTGCAACATACCGGATTAAGCATGTGAAGTGAAACATGACATATATACATGGTCTTTGTCACTCCCTATCTGCCATTGCAACCCATGAGCACTTCACCATCACTTTACGAGGACACTGTCAGCCCAGAGGGCAGGAACACACAGACAGTAAACCCTAACTGTGCAATGCAAGCCCTAGCAGCAAGTTCGCTACTGGTCGACATTCCCTACTCTGCTAAGTGCTGGACTGACACACACACACACACACACAGAGAAGAAACTACACAAAGACGAAGTTGTACAGCAATGGGTCGGAACCTGGCAGACAATGCAGTACCAAATCAGATGATAGAGGGAAGTCCGAACCAGACGGGAACATAGTACCAAATCACGAGACAGAGAGTGGTCAAAGGCAAACTAAGGTCTATACAATAAGCAATCCAAACGCACACAGAACAGAACTGGGAGCACAGCTAGGGAGTGAAAGCCTATAACTGGCAATAGTGTATTGCCAGCATGGGATTTAAATAGGGTGTCGAGTCCCTGAATAAGGACCCGATAGGTCCATTGGACCAACATACAAGTTGCACCAGAATAGGTAGACTGAGCTGTCCCTCAGTCTAAAGCAAAACCAGACGCACCTAAACTAAATAACAAATTAAACTCCCTCAGTGTGAGTCTTCTGTGGGAAGGAACAGAACGAGTGCTCTGTTGCTATGGACACATTGCATCACCAGGCGACGTGCCTAGGCAGCGCATCATGGAGGGCACAGCCCAGCAGCACGTCTGGCCCAGCACATCTGTACTGTAGCCCCAGACTGCAGTGCTAGAGCCCGACAGGTAATTTGGTGACTCACTGATGTGATTTGCAAGCAACAACCTTGGCATGTTTTTTGTCCAAATTCACTTGTCACTTCAGAGAGGTTTACCTCAATTGAATAGACTTCTGCCAAACATCTCTTTTTTTGAAGAGACAGTTCCTATTTTTTATATAAACATCTCTGTCCAGCCTTTTCCTGAAAAATCCCTCTTTTAGAAATGATCAATAAATCTGCTTTGGAAAATGTACTATTTTGCTTCATAAAGTGTTGTTCTGGTTCTCACCTGAATATTATCCTGCATGTTACTTTATGTTAGTTTTGTGAAGAAGGTATGCTATCCTATAAGTCAATATTCAACCTTTTAGACAGGTTGAAACATGACTTGGAAAATAAATAAACCAACATCTCATCAGCTGTTTCGGTGTTATTGCCCATCATCAGTGCAGAGCAGAGAATACTGGCTTAACTGGGTGAGAGGCCTAGGTTAAGATTCGGGGGTTACTATATCTCCTTATGGACAACATCTTATAGACCTGGCAATGCTCCTTTGGAATTCTGGAAAGAAGGTATGCAAGCACTTAGCAAGCTCTGCCTCTAATGCCACCAGATATAATGTAACTATGCTATCCTATAAGTCAATGTTCAACCTTTTAAACAGTTTTGTTCAAATTTAATATTAAGATGATTTTTTTTTTGTTAATATGTAAATGAAAATCTGTCGGCGTATAAATTCATACATGACAAAATGCATCTTTCAGGTTGGGTTTTGTTTACCATCCATGTATTTTTTTTTTATACAAAAAGAGAAGAGATGGATGTTTTATGTCTATAACACCGCGCAACAATGACTTTGCTACTGAGAGAAAAACATGAGATTTATACTAAAATGAGCGCGCTGATTCCAAATATAAACTCGGAATTTGCCTGGCACATCTAGATTTTAACCCCTTAAGGACCCTGGGATTTTCCAATTTTGCATTTTCGTTTTTCACTCCCTGCCTTCCCATAGTCCTAACTTTTTTATTTTTCCATTCACATAGCCTTATAAGGGCTTATTTTTTGCTGGGCAAGTTGTACTTTCTAATGGCACCATTTACGGTTGCATAACATGTATTAGGAAGCTGTAAAAAAATTCCAAATGGTGTAATGGTGTAGAATTGGGAAAAAATGCAATTCTGATAAAGGTTTTTATTTTTTTATTTTTTTTACACTGTACATTATGCGGTAAAACTGACCTGTTATCTCCAATCTCCAGGTCAGTACGGTTACAACAATATTACACTTGTATAATTTTTCTTGCGAGGATTTTTATTTTTTTATAACCATATTCTGACCCCTATAACTTTTTTGTAGTTATGTGTACTGGGCTTTGTGAGTGCTCATTTGCGCAACAATCTATTCTTTTCAGTGATACCAATTTTAAGTGTGTGCGACTTTTTGATCACTTTTTATAAAAAAATTATTGGGCAGTTGAAGTGACAAAAAATGGCAAATTGGCTGTTTTTTTTTCTTTTCATATTATGCCATTTGCCGTATGCCATTAATATTGTTATATTTTGATAGTATGGGCATTTTCGCATGCGGCGATGCCCATGATGTTGTTGTTTTTTTATTGTTTAAGAAACCTGGCGGCTATGGCGCCCACAGCACATGCAAGCGGGCGCCATGTTTTGGGACCGGACTTCCACCATACATGTACGGCGGAGGTCCTTAAAGGGTTAAGTTATACATGCAAACCCTATTCAGTTATGATATTAATGTATTATATTGGAGATATTACAATGGACATGTCCAGACCTGTCCGGAGGCACTCAGGCTGATATCAGCAGTAAGTATATAAGGCAAGCTGGACAGATTTTGATAAAGTGATCTGTTATAGTGCTATCAGTTTTGAAACTTAAGATGGATAAATGCAAATGTGTTAACAATCCAGACAATTTCTACTACATATGTGGCAAATACACTAATTATGATCAGCACAATAATCTGACAAAGCGAGTGCATCTTGCAGCTTGGGATGCATTTGTGCTAGAAGTGCAGAACTTCCTTGGGAACAGACGAGCTGCAAAATATGCTGAATTAGTAGATAACATGCTTACAGCATATGAACAAATTGGCTGCCGAATGTCATTGAAAGTGCATTTCTTAGGCCCCTTTCACACGGGCGAGTTTTCCGCGTGGGTGCGATGCGCGAGTTGAACGCATTGCACCCACACTGAATCCCGACCCATTCATTTCTATGGGGCTGTTCACATGAGCAGTGATTTTCACGCATCACTTGTGCTTTGCGTGAAAATCGCAGCATGCTCTATATTCAGCGTTTTTCACGTATCGCAAGCCCCATAGAAATGAATAGGGTTGCGTGAAAATCCGGATGCGGTGCGATTTTCACACACGGTTGCTAGGAGACCCGATCATTATTATTTTCCCTTATAACATGGTTATAAGAGAAAATAATAGCATTCTGAATACAGAATGCATAGTACAATAGCGCTGGAAGGGTTAAAAAAATAAATAAAAATAATTTAACTCACGTTAATCCACTTGATCGCGAAGCCTTGCATCTCCTTCTGTCTTCATCTTAGCTGTGTGCAGCAACAGGACCTGTGGTGACATCACTCCGGTCATCACATGATCCATCACCATGGTAAAAGATCATGTGATTGATCATGTGATGACCGGAGTGACGTCACCACAGGTCCTGTTGCTGCACACAGCTAAGATGAAGACAGAAGGAGATGCCGGGATGCGCGATCAAGTGGATTAAGGTGAGTTAAATTATTTTTTATTTTTTATTAACCCCTCCAGCACTATTGTACTATGCATTCTGTATTCAGAATGCTATTATTTTCCCTCATAACATGGTTATAAGGGAAAATAATAGCAATCTACAGAACACCGATCCCAAGCCCGAACTTCTGTGAAGAAGTTCGGGTTTCGGTACCGAAAAATTCACGATTTTTCTCACGCAAGTGCACTCACGTGGAAAAATCGTGCATGTTCCCGCAACACCCGTGTGAAAGAGGCCTTACATTCCCATCTTGACTTTTTCCCACCCAATTTGGGACACGTAAGTGACGAACATGTAGAGCGGTTCCATAAAGATATTTCTACAATGGAGAACACGTATCAAGGCCGCTGGAATGCCAACATGAAGGGGGACTACTGCTGGTTTTTGCAACAGCAAAATATGACCATTCACAAACGCAAAAGCAGATGCCTGAAGAGTACTGGGCCTTGCACAAGTAAGACTTTTAAACTGAAAAACTAGACTTTTTGAAATTTTGTTATTCCATTACATTTTCATACACTGTTTACTACGCAAACTTTGATGTAGATCAGGTAATTGTTGGAGCAAAACTCATTTTGTTCAAAATTATTCAATGCTTTCCAAATGCTTATTTCATTTAGGCATAATTATGCATAGCTAAATTTTGTGACGTGTTACAACAATTCTGACTTCGGATTTGTAATCCGCACACTTGATTTAGTATAGGACAAATGTTTTTTGCCCAGTAGCAGACGAAAAGTTTTTTTTTTTGTTGCGTGGTGTAATCAGTGCCATTTCTTTTCTTTAGAAGCCACCCACCTGTAGTCCCTTCTCCCCTGATGTTGGACAAAGAGCAGCAAAAAAGTATGCAACATATATATTTTATAGTAAACATCTAATTAAGGCTAGTTTCACACTATCATTAACATTTTCCAACAACCTGCCGGAGTTCACTGTATCCAGTATAGCCGTTAACTATAACGGGACCCAGTGGTGGTTTCCAACATGAGTGCCAGTACCAAAACCGGTGCAAGCACTTGTTTTGTCTGCCTAAATGCGAACACTCATTCTGGAAAAAAGCCAGATCCACGCTGTGTCCTATTATAGTCATAGGGGCCTGGCATGGCTCCAGTCATTTCCTGCTATACGGGTGCAATGAACTTTGTCAAGCTGCCTGTCTGATGGAACAGCCTGCTAGATGGTTTTAAATGTTAGTGTGAAACTAACCTAATGGTTTGATTCATGATGAATGGTTGAGTGCCCCTCTGACCCAAGTGATTGGCTCCAGTGGTCATGTGTTGGCGACTTGATGTCACCTAGGTAAACCTAGCTAGGTATAGGATCAGGATCTGTATGTATTTATCTGTTCTTTGTTTCAGGTGGATTCTGGGGGTTGTCCAGTTTTTAACATCACTTGTTACACTCCACCCTGTTATTTAAGGATGGTGTGTTGTACAGTACTTGTTAAACTGCTAGAGAAAGACCTCAACAGGGGGCAAAAAATTGTTTTCCTAATGGGGTTGTCGAAGATAATTAAAAAGCTTGGACAAGCCCTCAATTAGTCTAAAATGAAAAATCATATTATAATCGCCTCTCTCTCCAGTGCCGTTCTGAAGGAGGACCAGACCAGCACTGGAGAAAGGGGTTAGGATAGCATAATTTTTTTATTATTATTTTAGGCTCATGGAGGGCTTTTCCATGGTCTTTAATTATCTCCGACAACACTTTTAAAGGGCTTCTGTCAGCCCACTAAACCGTTTTTTTTTTTTTTGTTAATAATAATCCCTACACTGCGAGCTCCCTATACATAAGCTAAATATTCATTTTGGTTCTGTAGATTTTGTTAAAAAGCAAGTTTTATAATATGTAAATTACCTTGCTACCAGCAAGTAGGGCGGCTACTTGCTGGTAGCAGCCGCATCCTCCGCTGCTAATGACGCCCCCTCCGCTGTGTGATTGACAGGGCCAGGGAACGGGATCGTTCTCTGCTGGCCCTGTTTGAACTCAAAATATCGCGCCTGCGCCGTACCTGTCTTTAATCGGCGCAGGCGCACTGAGAGGCGGCAAAGCAGAGGGGGCGTCATTATGAGAGGAGGATGCGGCTGCTACCAGCAAGTAGCCGCCCTACTTGCTGGTAGCAAGGTAATTTACATATTATAAAACTTCCTTTTTAACAAAATCTACAGAACCAAAATGAATATTTAGCTTATGTATAGGGAGCTCGCAGTGTAGGGATTATTATTAACCAAAAAAAAACAAAAACGGTTTAGTGGGCTGACAGAAGCCCTTTAAGCTTTATGCCTGAATAAAAAAGTTAAAGGAATGCTGGCTTCCACTGGCTTGTCCTTCTATCAGTACTCATAGCAGTTAAACCGTTACTTAGTAGCCACAGAAGAGTCCCCTTCCCCTTGTAATAACAGCAATGCCTCACATCCTCCAGAAAGAAAAACAATGCCTGTATTACATAATAGTTACATTACAATGCCATTCAGGTTTTGAAAATAGTATCATATCATTGCCCCGTCTGCACAATAGTCACAGCAGGGCCTCCACTCTTCTTTTAGTAGTCACAAAATATTTAGGCTACATTCAAATTTTTAACAGATTTTTGTCACTGAAGCCTTTCTGAGAAATGGGTGTAAAAAACGCTCCCCTACAACTGTATGGGGCTGTTGGTCAGTGAAAATGGACAAAATAGAACATGTTCTATTTTTAATGTCCATTATTCACTGCCCATAAAAAAAAACAGACTACCATTATTCTTAAAATGGACGTGTGCTGACCGTTAAAAATTTCTATTTTTGTGTGACTGTAGCCTAATCCTTGACCAGTAGCCACAACAACCCTGAAGTATTCAGTGCAGCCTCTCCATTGCACCAATAGTGACAGAATGAAAGCTGAAAGCACTGTAAGGCTTCCCCACCACAGTAAACCTAGCAGAAGATGCCCTTCTCATATACTAATCTCCAATATGCTTCCATGGTGTGATATATATATATCTCTTATATATACATAAAAATGAGTTTTTATCTGTCTAGATGTCTGTCTGTCTGGGCATTCTTTATGCGCGAGCAAACGACTGGACCGATCTTCACTAAATTTGGCACACAGGTACATCAGGTGTCCGGGAAGGTTTTAGACTGGGTCTACGCTCTCTAAGATGTACCGTTCCTGAGATATTCCCAAAAAATGACTTGCATTAGCCAATAGAAGCCAGCAAGTCTTTCACTAAAGTCCGAACTGCCATTTACCCGGTCACATGTCCCTTATTAGCCAATAGAAGCTCGCAGGTCCTACTCCAGGTTGCCATAACAACTGATCACAGGTTTTAGAAGTTCGCAGGTCCTTAAATATTCAGTCATATGACGTATGACAGAACAACTACACTGCTACATGCATGGGGCAGGGGCCACTATTAAATGGACGGGCGCTGTGGAGGTCACTGTTAAAGGGGCAGGCACTGCGGCGGTCACTGTTAAAGGGGCAGGCACTGTAGAGGTCACTGTTAAAGGGGCAGGCACTGCGGAGGTCACTGTTAAAGGGGCGGCCACTATAAAGGTCACTTTTAAAAAGGTTGGTCAATGTTAAAGGGGCGCGCATTGTGGAGGTCACTGTTAAAGGGGCGGGCACTGTGGAAGTCACTGATAAAGGGGCAGGCACTGTGAAGTTCACTGTTAAAGGGGTGGTCAATGTTAAAGGGGTGGTCAATGTTAAAGGGTAGGACACTGTTGAGGTCACTGCTAAAGGGCCAGGTACTGTGGAGGTCACTGTTAAAGGGGTGGGCACTGTGGAGGTCACTGTTAAAGGGGAGGGCACTGTGGGGGTCACTGTTAAAGGGGCAGGCACTGTGAAGAGCACTGTTAAAGGGCCAGGTATTGTGGAGGTCATTGTTAAAGGGGCAGGCACTGTGGAAGTCACTGTTAAAAGGGCGGGAAATGTGGAGGTCAATGTTAAAGGCACGGCCACTGTAGAGGTCACTGTTAAAAGGGCGGCCACTGTGGAGGTCACTGTTAAAGGGGCGGCCACTGTGGAGGTCACTGTTAAAGGGGTGGGCACTGTGGAGGTCATTGTTAAAGGGGTGGGTCCTGTAGAGGTCACTGTTATGGGAGAAACTGTTGATATCTTTTTACGACACATGGAAACATAAAATGAAATACATGAAAAATACCCGTGCGAAGCTGGGTCCTTCTGCTAATATATTTTTAATGCTGCTCATATTTCTTTCTTATACCAGTGTAGTAGACTTTCACACTTGCTTTAAACTTTTCCATTATTGAGTTCCATCCTAGGAGCTCAATACTGTAAAAAAAACTGATCAGTTTTATCCCCATGCATTCTGAATGAAGAGCAATCAGTTCAGTATGCATCAGGATGTCTTCAGTTCAGTCACTTACAGTTTTTGGACGGAGAAAATACTGCAGCATGCTGTGGTATTTTCTCAATCCAAAATTCCGGAACACTTGACGGAATGCCGGATCGGACATTATTTTACATTGAAATGCATTAAAGCCGGATCCGGCCCCAAGTATTCCGGAAAAAACTGATCCGGTTTTGCAGTCTGCACATGTGCAGACCTTTAAAAGTGTAAAAAGATAAATACCAGATCAGTTTTTCCGGAAGACAACTGGAGAGACGGATCCGGTATTGCAATGCATCTGTGAGATGGATCCGCATCCGGATCCATCTAAAAATGGTATCCATTTGCGTACAGATTGCCGGAACTGCCTGCCGGAATCCAACAACACAAGTGTGAAAGTACCCTAAGCACAACATCCTTACATACACAGGTAAACAGTTGTTAACAAAGTTGGCTTGTGTGCATTCACATTTTAAGGGATTTGAAAATAAATCCCTCTAGATGTAGATTCATATGTCTATCATGGCATGCATCGTCAGTAATGTGTCATCATAAAATTAAATAATTTTTAAATCATGTTGTTATGTTAAACATTTTTTTGAAGTTTTCATGTGACTATATTAAAAAAAACACTAAAATTGTGTAGTTTTCACACTGGACACTAATCCCAAAAAATGTTAGTCATTGCATTATTATCAACACAGGCATAATTACAAAGACAGATATCACCTTTGTGTAGACAAGACAGGATCCACCATTGACATCAGGTGATATCACAGCTTATCTACTCCCTTCTGAACTCTGCATAGGTCTCAAAGCATGCTTAGGTCAATCAAGAACCGCAGCACCCCTTCTTAGGCTACTTTCACACTTGCGTTTTGGCTTTCCGTTTGTGAGATCCGTTCAGGGCTCTCACAAGCGGTCCAAAACGGATCAGTTTTTACCCTAATGCCTTCTAAATGGAAAAGGATCCGCTCAGAATGCATCAGTTTGCCTCCATTCCATCTCCATTCCACTTTGGAGGTGGACACCAAAACGCTGCTTGCGTTTTGGTGTCCACCTCCAAAGCGGAATGGAGATGGAACGGAGGCAAACTGATGCATTCTGAGCGGATCCTTTTCCATTTAGAAGGCATTAGGGTAAAAACTGGCGCTCCTGTGGCCGCCTGGCGCTCCTTCTTCTTGTAACTCCTCACAGGTCTGTGTGGCGCATTGCTTATGCTTATAGCAATGCGCCGCACAGACCTGTGATGAGTTACAAGAAGGAGAAGCGCCCGGCGGCCACAGAGCATGTAAGTATGCTGCAGAGTAACTGGCCATGGCAAACAGGACTTCAGTAGCGTCCTGGCTGCCATGGTAACCGATCGGAGCCCCAGCATTACACTGCTGGGACTCCGATCGGAACTGCTGCTGCCACCAATGAGGGGGGGTACAGCTTTACTGTGGCTCTCCTGGCTTGAGGGGACCCCGTGGGCCCCCCTGACTTGGGGGCCGGTCGCAATTGCGACCACTGCGACCCCTATATCTACGCCAGTTGACTTTGAAAATATGGTGCTGCTGATTTCTTACTCTACAGAGCATGCCATAGAACCCAATATGGTCCCTCCTATCCATTGTGTCTATGGCCTATGTGGCAGCTGTCAAAGAACAGGAGGTCTTGACATATTATAGTGGCCCGTGTGAAGACTTTATGATTTTAACATTTTTTCTTAAAATACAGTTAACATAACATGTTGTTTTATCCAGCAACGTTGTGATACACTGGACTGGCATATCTGCGTTTTACAGTATGACTATGACTTTAATTCATTTTTGTGGGATTGTGGAGGAGGCTTCAACCAGGAATCTTAACATTTAAATACTTTTACATGAAAAGCATTCTATGCTTGTTAGACATTTTTCATCTATAACGTAGTGATATTAGCAAAATAGCCAAGACATCATTCAGAAAAGACAAGCCAAACCTACAGTAAATAAAGCTTTGACTCCACCATCTGTGAATGTCTTTTTTGACGAGTGGTGTTGTAGATTGAGAAGATACATCTTGACTGTATAATGTCAGTCAACAGAAAAAACACTCCAGTGACCACTATGTGCCCTCATGTTGGTTAGTGAAGCAGACAAAGACATTTATCTAAAATATAAGGAAATTATAGTACAGTACCTAACAGTGCAGCAATAATCATGCAGGGAAATCTACGCAAATAACATAACGTACAATATTTTACATCTTCTTGCTTTTGTTTGTGTTGAGTTGAATCATTGTCTTCTAAGATGACCTTCATAAAAACTTCTGCTGGAGTACAGTTAACAATAGCCATAAAGCTGTTTTATGCCGTTTTCCAAACAAGGTCTCTTACAGCCCTGGTAATTGTAGTTTTACTAGACCTCTAAATGTGAAGCAGCCACTTATTAAGTTTTGATGTGGAGAGCTGATTAGACAAGTTAAACAGAAAGGTACAATTTATGCCCAGAACCACATGTTCATGTACTGTAGTCCCTCTATTGCTGGTGCTTGGCACTCATTCACATAATAAGTCCTGCCAGCTTCAGCTTTATGCTATTTACAAGTTACAAGCAGTAAAGAGGAAAGATGCTGGATTTTACATGAAATAATATTCATAAATCTTCTCATGGGAAATTACATACAGCTTAGAGATTCATTAGGTCTATATTAGGTTCTCTTCGATGCCCTTGTCACCCAAAAAAACAACAACAATGGGATACATTAAATAAACTGCCCTTTGAAAAGTTAATCATAAGTACAGTTATAAATGTGTTGTTTTTTTTTTTTGCACAATTACATTGACAAAATGTAAAAAATAAAAAAATAAAATAAAAATAATCAAGTAAGAGAATCTAAACAGCAAAAAAGCTTGGAAATTTGGACAAAGCTGAATTATAATTGTGGGCAAATCTTTAAGACTTTGTAGCCTCAGGATGCACAGGCGGCTTATAACCATTGTGATAACAGCGAAATATGGGTGGTATTAGTAAATGTCAAAGTTGCAAGCTGAAAGCTGAAAGGCAACATAAATTTGTGCAAAGAACCTAAGACGAATTCTACAAGAGAGTGACTGAGAATCTATGAGGATAATAGATTGGCTACATTAAGCTGTCCATATACATTAGATTAATGTTGGCAGAACCCGAAGATCTAATATGTATGGGGGTGTTATGATTTTTCCCTGATGGCAGATGTCTTGGGGAAGAACGATCAGGCGGTTGGGTTTCAACATGTCTAATTTTTTTTGTTCTCCATGGTATTTAACTGCCACAGGTGTCTGGCAGCGAATTAGTCCCCCCTTGCCATGTGCATGTGTATGGGGGAGTCGGGAGCAGTAGTTGGTAACTAAATAAGCTTTCAACTGACAGCCGTCTAATGTACAGCCGTGGCCAAAAGTTTTGAGAATGACACAAATATTAGTTTTCACAAAGTTTGCTGCTAAACTGCTTTTAGATCTTTGTTTAAGTTGTTTCTGTGATGTAGTGAAATATAATTACACGCACTTCATACGTTTCAAAGGCTTTTGCCGACAATTACATGACATTTATGCAAAGAGTCAGTATTTGCAGTGTTGGCCCTTCTTTTTCAGGACCTCTGCAATTCGACTGGGCATGCTCTCAATCAACTTCTGGGCCAATTCCTGACTGATAGCAACCCATTCTTTCATAATCACTTCTTGGAGTTTGTCAGAATTAGTGGTTTTTTGTTTGTCCACCCGCCTCTTGAGGATTGACCACAAGTTCTCAATGGGATTAAGATCAGGGGGGTTTCCAGGCCATGGACCCAAAATGTCAACGTTTTGGTCCCCGAGCCACTTAGTTATCACTTTTACCTTATAGCACGGTGCTCCATCGTGGTGGAAAATTCATTATTCTTCACCAAAGTGTTGTTGGATTGTTGGAAGAACATTAAAAGACAGAAACATGCAATGCGACAATAAACTGCAATATAGAGTACAAAATTGCATAATAATAACAAGTGCTACACTATAAGTGCGAGATACTTGGCAAATCGTTTTGTACAAAATTATTTGAGCCCGTCTGCCGAGCGTCAAGGCGATCTCTGTTAGACGGGTTCCTACGCTAAATTCTACCTGTTAGGTGCCATGATGGCTACCATACACTTCAGGGAGTGTAGGTTCCACGTTCCTGCATTGAATACTACCTGTTAGCTGCCATGACGGCTACCATACACTTTAGGGAGTGCAGGTTACACAGCAGGCCCACTCCACAACACCACTGGCGCCAAATGGCTACCAAGGATTAAAGTGAGAGTCCACAAACTATCTCACTCCTGGTGCCATGGCTTCAGTGAGTGGGGGGGAGCAGGCCTGACTATGTACTAACACTAATTAAAATAAGCCTATAGGGCAGACAGAATGGTCAGGAGTGCATGACTGAGGAGGCAGCCACACCTCCAGTACAAACTGCAAAGAAAAGCCAAAAAAGGGGGTCAGTCAGTACATACCAAACCGCAGTAGCACATTGCTATGGCAGGGAGCAACATTAAAAGACAGAAGCATGCAATGCGACAATAAACTGCAATATAGAGTACAAAATTGCATAATAATAACAAGTGCTACACTATAAGTGCGAGATACTTGGCAAATCGTTTTGTACAAAATTATTTGAGCCCGTCTGCCGAGCGTCAAGGCGATCTCTGTTAGACGGGTTCCTACGCTAAATTCTACCTGTTAGGAAGAAGTTGCTGTTGGAGGGTGTTTTGGTACCGTTCTTTATTCATGGCTGTGTTTTTGGGCAAAATTGTGAGTGAGCCCACTCCCTTGGATGAGAAGCACCCCCACATATGAATGGTCTCAGGATGCTTTACTGTTGGCATGACACTGGACTGATGGTAGCGCTCACCTTTTCTTCTCCGGACAAGCCTTTTTCCTGATGCCCCAAACAATCGGAAAGAGGCCTCATCGGAGAATATTACTTTGCCCCAGTCCTCAGCAGTCCATTCACCATATTTTTTGCAGAAGATCAATCTGTCCCTGATGGGGTTTTTTTGGGAGAGAAGTGGCTTCTTTGCTGCCCTTCTTGACACCAGGCCATCTTCCAAAAGTCTTCGCCTCACTGTGCGTGCAGATGCGCTCACACCTGCCTGCTGCCATTCCTGAGCAAGCTCTGCACTGGTGGAACTCCGATCCCGCAGCTGAATCCTCTTTGGGAGACGATCCTGGCGCTTGCTGGACTTTCTTGGATGCCCTGAAGCCTTCTTAACACGAATTGAACCTCTTTCCTTGAAGTTCTTGATGATCCTATAAATTGTTGATTGAGGTAAAATCTTAGTAGCCACAATATCCTTGCCTGTCAAGCCATTTTTATGCAACTAAATGATGGCTGCACGTGTTTCTTTGCAGGTCACCATGGTTAACAATGGAAGAACAATGATTTCAAGCATCACCCTCCTTTTAACAGGTCAAGTCTGCCATTTTAACCCAATCAGCCTGACATAATGATCTCCAGCCTTGTGCTCGTCAACATTCTCACCTGAGTTAACAAGACGATTACTGAAATGATCTCAGGAGGTCCTTTAATGACAGCAATGAAATGCAGTGGAAAGTTTTTTTTGGGATTAAGTTAATTTTCATGGCAAAGAAGGACTATGCAATTCATCTGACCACTCTTCATAACATTCTGGAGTATATGCAAATTGCTATTATAAAAACTTAAGCAGCAACTTTTCCAATTTCCAATATTTATGTAATTCTCAAAACTTTTGGCCACGACTGTATATGGCCGACCAGGAGTCTGACATAAGGAAATTCACTGTTCTACCAGACATGATGCCTTGTAGGGCTAGCTCAGCTTAATGTAATGCTACTTTTCACTTAGTGATTCATGGCTTCATTCTGGAGAAAAAGTATTTTTAATCCACATTCAAATGCGCAGTTAAGTGCACCAAAGGAGAGCCCAAGCTGTTCTGTGGATTCTTGCTCTTCCTGCAACCTCTGCTAGCCCTTCCATCACTTTCTTGATCGACAGGGCCATGCGAGGTAACTATGCAGGAGCCTGGCCCTGTCAATCAAGAACTAACCTTAGGGTAGGCCATCAACATTCAATCAGAAGGCGTCCTGTTACCAGGACCCTCCCTAATAAGCAGAAGACGTACAATACTAGCAGTCTTTATGACTCTGTGTCTGGCACTGCAGTTCAGCTAATTCAAAGTGAATGGCTTGAGATGCAGTACCAAGCACAACCACTCGAGCTTTGATTTTTCTGTTTCAGTACAGCAGGGATGGGGCAGCTGTAAGCGCAGCAGTTCTCCCATTTATTGCATTGATTCTAGGGGAGGAAAATTCTAATATGACTCAGTTTGGTGGCACAATAAATAAGTTTAAAGAGTCACTATACTGTGGCATGCAAAAATGTGGGTCAAAATTACTGTTACTGTGAACAGTTAAGGCTACTTTCACACTCGCGTTTTGTGCGGATCCGTTATGGACGGATGCATTCAGATAATACAACCGTCTGCATCCGTTCAGAACGGATCCGTTTGCATTATCTTTAACATAGCCAAGACGGATCCGTCTTGAACACCATGGAGGACGGATCCGTTTTCTATTGTGCCAAATTGTCTTACTGAAAACGGATCCATCCCCATTGACTTACATTGTGTGCCAGGATGGATCCGTTTGGCTCAGTTTCATCAGACGGATACTAAAACGTCCATCTCCAAAGTGGAATGGAGACTGAACTGATGCAAACTGATGGATTCTAAGCAGATCCTTTCCCATTCAGAATGCATTACAATGCAACCTGATCCGTTTTGGACCGCTTGTGAGAGCCCTAAATGGATCTCACAAA
Organism: Bufo gargarizans; assembly: GCF_014858855.1. Taxonomy (NCBI): domain Eukaryota; kingdom Metazoa; phylum Chordata; class Amphibia; order Anura; family Bufonidae; genus Bufo; species Bufo gargarizans. Next base: position 166,646,377 of record NC_058084.1, read on the forward strand.
TGTAAAGCCAAAACGCGAGTGTGAAAGTAGACTAAGCAAGTTGAAGATGATAAGATCTCCAAAGAACGCGCTGTAAAACGCCCTACGCCCCAAGAAGTACAGGAGCTTCTTTGGGGCGTATTGTTGCGCGTAACACCTCTGTTTTTCATTGTATGCCTCTGTGGTCAATAGCAAGAACGCGCGCACGACGCGCGTTTCTAGAATACAAGAACGCCCCAAAATATGCCTCAAAAGCGCCCGATAAAAACGCCTGTAAACAGCGCTTATCGAATACGCTCAGGTGTGAACCCAACCTTATAAATACCCAGTCTTTGGGACTCTTTGTCCCAAAAACATCAGCCATGGGTTCTTCTAAGCAGCTGTCTAACACTCTGAAAGTGGAAATGATTGAGGCCTACAAAGAAGTGGAAAGCTATAAGCCAATTCCTGAAATATAATTAGGAAATGGCAATTAAGGCTACTTTTACACGCGTTTTAGGTTTCCATTTGTGAGATCTATCATGGGCTCGCACAAGCGGTCCAAAACGGATTAGTTTTGCCCTAATGCATTCTGAATAGAAAAGGATCTGCTCAGAATGCATCAGTTTGCCTCCAATCAGTCTCCATTCCGCTCTGGAGGTGGACACCAAAACGCTGCCTGCAGAGTTTTGCTGTCCGCTTGACGAAACTGAGCCAAACAGTTCCGTCCTGGCACACAATGTAAGTAAATGGGGACGGATCCGTTTTCTCTGACACAATCTAGCACAATAAAAAACGTCTTGGCTATGTTACAGATAATACAAACAAATAGGTTAATGACGGATGCATGTGGTTGTATTATTGTAAGGGATCCGTTTTTGCATATCCATGATGGATCCGCCCAAAAGGCGAGTGTGAAAGTAGCCTAACAGGAACAGTAGAGGTCAAGAGAAAGTCTGGAAGACCAAGAAAAATTTCAAGGACAGTACTTGTAGGATTGCTGAAAAAGCAAATCAGAACCCCTGCTTGACTGCAAAAGACCTTCAGTAAGATATAGTAGACTCTGGAGTTGTGGTGCATTCTTCTTCTGTTCAGCGACACCTGCACAAATATGGCTTTCATGGAAGAGTCATCCGAAGAAAACCTCTCTGGTGTACTTACCACAAAATTCTATGTCAGAAGTTTGCAGAAGAACATCTAAAAAGCCTGGTGCATTTTGGAAACTAGTTCTGTGGACCGATGAGGTTAAACTACAACTCTGTCGCCTCAATGAGAAAAAGTATGTTTGGAGAAAAAAGGTCACAGAATTTTATAAAAAGAACACCTCTCCAACCACCTCTCTTGAGCATGGGGGGCATTTCTACTATGGAGGGGACACAGAGGGCATTATTACTGTGAAGGGGGCACAATGGGCATTATTACTGTGAAGGGGCACAATGGGCATTATTACTGTGAAGGGGCACAATGGGCATTATTACTGTGAAGGGGCACAATGGGCATTATTACTATTAAGGGGCACAACGTGCATTATTACTACTAAGGGGGCACAATGGGCATTATTACTGTGAAAGAGTCACAATGGGGATTATTACTGTGAGGGGGGCACTAAGAGGGCATTATAACTGAAGGGGAACAGAGAGAGCATAACTACTGGGAGAGGAGCACAATGAGGGCATAACTATGAATGGGGCACAATGAAGGGATAAGTACTTTAAGGGGGCACAATGTGGGCATAACTACTGTTATGGGGCACACTCCTGTACAAAACTACTATAAAGGTTGTACAATGAGGGCAATACTACTGTTAGGGGGTAGGATTTTTTTAAAGTATTGGGGGGGGGGGGGGGGGGTAGAGAAAGGACCCGCCCCGGGTGCCAAACAATCTAGGCACGCCACTGGAAAATTGAAATGTACAGATGCAGCCGAGCTAAACAAGAAAAAGTTATGTAAATTTTTCGATGATTTTAATGGCTTTTGTCACAAGATAACCAAACTAATACAGTGATATTTGTTACATACGTCTGCAAAGTCCCAAGGAAAGAGGACCATCTCACCAATGCCACCTTGTGAAAGTAGCTTCCTAAGAGTCAAAATCCTATGTTTTAACAAGCCTTAGGAGTGGACATGACAGCTGTTTTGGGGTGCTTGCTCCTATTAGTACAGCGGAGTACAAAGAGGCATCTCCCAAGGTAAGAGAACCATCACCCTACATACAATCAGAAATTATGATATTTGGTCTGATGTCAAACTGTTAATTTTTCAGCTTGTAAAGTAACATGGAGTTATCACATGCTAAGGAGCAATTACATCTTTTATCTAATTTTTAAGCAAAATATAAAACATAAACAACCTTATATTCTGTAATCACTATAAATACTGTATATAGAATAGATATTTATCAGCTCATTCCTGAGGTGTTTGACCCATAGCATCATTTTAGAGCAACCAGTGCTTTTTGTTGTTTTTTCCATTTAATCTCAGGAGCTATAAAAACAAACAGAAAAACCACATCCTTGCATTAGTGGTTACGGGAGATATTATTTTCTTACAGCTGCACGTTTGTCCGCCCTTTACATCCAAAATCACAGAAATATAGTGGCAAATATAGGGAAACTGCTCAAACCCCAAACAATGTAGCGTGTTTTTTCATTGGGGGAGCAGTCCCACCGCATGCGGACCGCAGCGAACGACCATCCCCAGCAAAAAATGCGTACAATGGAGGATGCCGGCGCGGTCCACATGCACCACAAAGGCATCCTACACAAAACGGAGCAAATGTGCGGATGAAAATATAATTCACAGAAAAAATGCACCAAACGGATATGCCACCGACTATACTAGCTAGTCATACAAGCAGATATTAAAAGCTGAGACTCTGTTTTGTGTAGGATGCCTTTGTGGTGCATGTGGACCGCGCCGGCATCCTCCATTGTACGGATTTTTTGCTGGGGATGGTCGTTTGCTGCGGTCCACATGCAGATTTTTTGCTGGGGATGGTCGTTTGCTGCGGTCCACATGCGGTGGGACTGCTCCCCCAATGAGAAACACGCTACAGTGTTTGGGGTTTGAGCAGTTCCCCCATATTTGCCACTTTATTCCTGTGATTTTGTTTTATATGTATTCAATGTGCCTTTACCTGGCATTTAAACATTCTTTTGCACCTGGTAGCCTCCATCACACTGTCTGATATGGGTGTGCCTTACAGTCTTGCTTTATTCACATTGCATTAGTTGTCTTGCTATGCGGTTGTGTGAAAGCTTGGCATGTGAGGAATATGGATTAATATTTACTGTCAGCCATGTCCTCACACCCCCATTTGCTGACAGATAGCGGAGGTAGTGAACTCCACAGAAGGGCCCTGCTTTAAATCCCCCAGCCCTGATTGTCATTTGATGCACCTCTTGGCATGTTCAGTGTACATGCAAAATTAGTTTCCACCCCCCAGCCATCTGAGTGTCAGTTGGCAAGGAAGAAAGCCCCAGGGGGTCCCGGCTTCAAGGAAAAAGGTCACACCTCAGTCCACCACTTTGGAGCCAAGCTGAATCCTGAAGGAAAACCCCCAGCATGGGGTATCCGCCCTTGCCCAGGATCAATGAGCCCTCCCAGACATGTTGGCACCTACCTTTCATAAGGAATTATGAATCGCCTGGCCATCGCATGCGCAAACCGGATACATATTTGTGTCCCAGTGACCACGAGATACGTGCCCATGGTCTTTGTTTAATGGGACAAGGTCAGGGGAGGAAGGTATCCATATCTCCCCATAGAAACCACATAACGGTACCAGGTTTGGACTCTACTTGTAGTCGGAACCCAGGCAGGTCCATTGGTCCCAGAACCATCTCCCTGTGACCCTCTGGTCTGGAGCTATGAACCCTAAAGGGTTTTGTGGGTCATTTGCTGCCAGCCCAGAAGAGGGGGAGTGGACCCCTCCCTGAGGCCGGGAGGGGAGGGGCCGGCTACAGGTTAAAAGTCTGGTGCCAGCAAGTAGGTGGGTCTTTCTCTGAAGAGGGGTCGCATCCTACAAATGTGTTTAGAGGGACCCAGGAAATAGCTAAGATCACGGCCCTTCATGTGGACTCCAGCAAAGAACATCTCAAAGGAACTTTCATCTTACCCGGTAACTGACTTTTACACTGCTTAACCCTGTTATAACCATATAACCTGTATCTGTAACCTCAGACCACTGTATATATTGTCTGTGTATATTGTATTAAATTTAGTGTGCCCATACGGCGATTAAATCTATAATTTATTCTTGTGCTATCTTGTATCTCGATCACGAATCCCCACGTCCGTGTTTTGGCCTAGCTATAAGCTACCGCGGGTTGGTTTCTGACCCTATATAATCCCATTAGCGGACCGGGCTTATATCAAATGAGAACTGGTGGCAGATACCCGGGCTGAGGAGGCACTGTTTCACTGCGGCAATGAAAAGGCTCTCTCAGCTTGTTGCCTCTCTGTGCCCGCGTGGACAGGAGGTGTGTGTGTAAACTATACCAACCTGACCTTACATGCTCCACTGGAGGGCGTAACTTCACATTTTTGGTAAACCTGTGATCATACCAGGTCTCGTGAGCTCGACGTAGTTGACGTCAAGCGGGCACGAGGTGTGGTATTTATCACATATGAGAAGGCTGCAATATCTTTGTCAGAGCTTAACAACATCCCTAGCAACCAATAGGAAAGTTGCCTAACCCTTTACTATATAAGAAACTCCCCAGCAGCCATTTTCTGCTGTGTTTTGCAGTTCTGAGAGAGAGAGAGAGCAGTGACATTTCTGTGCTCTGTGCTTTCATCTGGATCCTATTCCTTATCCAGTTACATTAGATAGTGCAGGGTGTTAGGTAGTGTGATAGGAATAACTGTTTCTATGCTGTCCATACATACATGCTGCAGACATAGTGCCTTGATGTCGCAACAATACTTCAATAATCAGAAATACAGTTTGTACTCAGACCTGTTAAAATGTGTAGTTGCATTTATTGCTCAAAAATTATGCACATCGTTAGTGCCAACTTGCACAATTGCGAAAATAATGACTGGAGATCACGCATTCTAGAATTCTCAAATTTATTGCGAATATTATGCGAAAAATTCGAAATATTGTGAAAACGAATATTGCCTATGCCGCTCATCACTATTTATTACTCACTAATGTGAGGTATGATCCTAATATAATTATTATGTTACCTTGTATCATTTATTTGTGTCAGCATAACAAGTGACACCATATTTTTAGATGATGGACTGCCATGCGTGCAAAATCTACCACCCACCTATAAGATTATAGGACACATATTGCTGTCTGCAGTTTGTAAGCATTTACAGGGATTATTTTATCCTACCTCCTCCTAGACAGGAAGTATAAAATTGTAGGCCCAAATTGCTTCAATCGGCAATGTTTTTTATTTTTGCTGTTTTGTTTAATTTTTCATCGTTTTCTCTATTGTGTTCAATAAATCCTATCATCCATTACCTCTGGAAAGAATCATTAACTAAATTGCACTGCAGACTTCGTACTTGAGCTGTGAATAGACATTTTGTGACTTAAATTACAGATGTATGAGGTTTTAAGCAGCATAAGATCTATCAAAGTAATGATAAGCAGCACTCTATTTACTACCTGCATACAATATAAGCACATAACATTATACAATGAGTCTTTTCTTTGCTGGCAGGTAGTATAACATTTCTAATGCTTGTATCTCTACTCAGAAATATGTTTTTTCATCTCTTTTTTTCGCCTGACAAAATGTAAATTTGTGACTATTACACAGAAAAGAAATAGTATATTTCTCTAAATATTTGAGCTGTACTTGTGGGAAAAGATCATATCATTTAAACAAAATAAAACAATGTATTAAATCGATATATTATTGTACCTAAAAAGTGTTATAGTTCCAAATAATTAAAACAACTCAGCAAGTGAGTAAAAGCATGTGTGTATTTATTTCTTAAATTTTAAAGGGATTTTAAGGTTTTAAAGGGAATGTATCAACTGTATTTTTTACACCACAATTGTAAACTATTATCTGTAGCAATACTTGAGTAGTAGCATAATAACATAGTTTATAAGGCCGAAAAAAGACATCTGCCCATCCAGTTTGGCCTGTTATCCTGCAAGTTGATCCAGGGGAAGGCAACAAAAAAAAAAAAAACTGTGAGGTAGTAGCCAATTTTCCCCACTTAAGGGGGAAAGAATTCCTTTCCGACTCCAATCAGGCAATCAGAATAACTCCCTGGATCAACGACCCCTCTCTAGTAGCTATAGCCTGTAATATTATTACACTCCAGAAATACATCCAGGCCCCTCTTGAATTCCTTTATTGTACTCACCATCACCACCTCCTAAGGCAGAGAGTTCCATAGTCTCACTGCTCTTACCGTAAAGAATCCTTTTCTATGTTTGTGTACAAACCCTCTTTCCTCCAGACGCAGAGGATGTCCCCTCGTCACAGTCACCGTCCTGGGGATAAATAGATGATGGGAGAGATCTCTGTACTGACCCCTGATATATTTATACATAGTTATTAGATCTCCCCTCAGTCGTCTTTTTTCTAAAGTGAATAACGCTAATTTTGATAATCTTTCAGGGTACTGTAGTTGCCCCATTCCAGTTATTACTTTAGTTGCCCTCCTACCATTAATAACAACCCTCTGTTTTCTATCACTGAGCCAGTTACTTACCCACATACAGACAGTTTCTCCCAGTCCAAACATTCTCATTTTATATACTAACCTTTTATGTGGTACAGTGTCAAATGCTTTGGAGAAGTCCAGTTATATGACATCCATTGATTCGCCGCTGTCAAGTCTAGAACTTACCTCCTCATAGAAACGGATTAAATTAGTTTGACATGACCGATCCCTCATGAAGCCATGCTGATATGGTGTTAATTGCTTATTTTCATGAACATAAAGTTTACTGAACATAAAGTATCGAGTTTGCCATTTTTATTTTCGTACTGCACCCATTCTTTGTCTGTTAGTACTCAAAGCTGTGCTTTAAAACGGTCCGAACTGGCATGCTAACATAATGAAGAGGACCTCTATGCACGTGCATAGCAGTCCTGACAATGTATTTAGATTCAGCTTTAAAGGCTGACAGCGAGTAAAGTGCCATATTTATCCAACCCATCAAGTAATGCCTCAAGAGAAACCTGTATCTCCGAAATAGACTAGCATATTGTCTGCATACAATGACAATTTCTCAATGATACCTTCGATTTACCATCCCTCTAATTTTGGACTATTATAAATCATAGAAATCAAAGGTTCCATGACTAAAGCAAAAAACAGGGGTAAAAGCAGGGAACCCTGTAATGTACCTGTCTGCAGTGGTAACGAACCCAAGTGGTAGGTTTCAATTACAACAAATGTAGTGAATGCAAAACATTTATCGGAATACCTAACTTTCTTAAAGTATGCCACATAAAATCACATTCCGCCGAGTCAAAAGCCTTCTCATTGTCTAGATATATGCTATAGCTCTGCCACCATCATTATCATGGCCAATCTGTAAGTAAGTTAAAAAAAATCATCTCAGATTAATATCTACTGTTTTCCCTAGCATAAAGCCAGATTGTTCTGTGCCAACTACAGAAAGGATCACAGCTGTCAGTCGCAGAGCCAGGACTTTTGCTAATATCTTAGCATCTAAGTTTATAAGAGATATGATCTGATAAGAACTGCACAGATCATAGGGCTTCCCAGGCTTGTGGATTACAATAGTGACCTCATAAAAGGATAGTGATAAAGAAATATTTTCTAAAGAGTATTCCACATATATCTTATGCCACTGAGCCAGGAAATCATTTGGACCTGGAGTCCTATCTGCTGCCATGGAGTTAATTGCATGTTGGGTTTCTGAAATGGGCACATCCATTCTAGTTGAGCCACCTGAGATAAGGAGGTAGAGAAATATCATCAAGATAGGGAGACATCTCCTTAGCAGTCTGCCACTCCTTAGACATATATAAGTTAGTGCAATAATGGATGAATTGGGATCAAATACTTTTGGGATCCATTAGTAGCTCTCATGAGTCTGATCTAATGCCTGCCACTATTGTCTGAGGGGTTTCTGCCCTAGCCAAAAAAGCCAGGGTTCTCCCACTCTATACGCCGCAATTACTGAAATAAGGGCTCTCCTCATCACTGCCAAGAACAACCTTCAAAGGGGCATGGTTGGACATAATCCTAGGCAAATAATTTGCAGCATAGATATGTAGGAGGCAGTCTGAGCTGGCAAAAACCAGATATATTCGTGACATAGAGTTTGCAGAGGCCGTAAAACAAGAGAATCGTGTAATTCCCGGATGTAACCACATAGGAATCAAACAATTCGCTTGTCCCCCATACAGGATCAACGTTTCTGGGCAGCAGATCACTGTTTAGAAAGCACAATCTACTGCCCAGAAATGATAATTGGTGTGCCTGCATGATCAACAAGATCACTCATTGAATGAGCATTTTGCTCGTTCAACGGGTGATTGGCGACACATTTAGAGGGCAGAATATTGGCCAGAATATTGGGGATGTAAATTGACCAATACTCTTACTAAACAATATCTGTCAGGAACGTACCCAGCCAGGTTCCAGAACATGGTTATTCCAGGATGGTTGTAATGCCAATCAGCCAAGGTCTGACTGGTAGGCCTATCAGTGAGTTGGGACACCAGGCCATTCTGATCCCTGGCTTGGCATTTAATCCCAGAACTTATTTACTGATTGTCTGTGTCTGTGATTCTTTGATGCCTGACTTTAAATGAGTGCAAGCTGCTTAACAAGCTTCATTTTGATTTTACTGACTTAATAGCATTTAGTGCTCCCTTTGCCCTTTCAGTTGATCATCTGTAAGCTATGTGCCTGTCTGTAATATTGAAGATGAAGGTAAAGATCGAACAGTCATCTCTATTGACGAAGCATAAATGGAATTGTCGAACAGTGCAACTTGGATATCTGCAATCGGTATTATAAAGAAAGAACATCCCCCTCTGGGCCAAAATGGAGAGCTGCTCTGTAAGAAATGCTCCTCATTCTGGTAAACACAAACTGTCCTATAAATGGCTGCCATGTAATACTACATTTCAGGCCAGACAAAGCTTTCTCTAGAGGTTTGCTGTTAGCATCTTAACCAGTGACAATCAGTGGATCACCACCGCAGCTGCGTTCTAAAAGTGGTCATCTCTGAAAACGCCTTTAAATCTATCAAGACTTAGGGCTCATGCACACGAACGTATTTTATTTCCGCTTCCGTTCGTTTTCTTTTGCGGACCGTATGCGGAAGCATTTACTTCAATGGGTCCGCAAAAACATCGGAGGGTACTCCGTGTGCATTCCGTTTCCCTATTTACGTTCTGCAAAAAAGTAGTACATGTCCTATTATTGTCCGCAAATCACGGTCTGAGGACCCATTCAAATCAATGGGTCCGCAAAAAATACGGAACGCACACGGAATTGATAGAGATGTGTGAATATCTTTCTTTCATGTAACTAGATTGATTTTCTTATGTAGTTGCCTTAAGATGCTTGTTCCTTATCTCAACTGCCTCCCCTCCCCCTTTGCTTCAAGCTGTCTATTTGTCCAACACTGAAGCAAAAACAGAGGGGGATTGAAGCTGCAATAGGCCCATCACTTCTCCCACAGAATGATGTATAGACTGTAGAAGAATGTTTGAGCCAATTATTTAGCTAGATGATTAACTGCCTTTAGAAGTGTCACATATGATGTATGTAGTATTGAGGTTAGGAAGACCACCATTACAACATGGCACGGACCCATAGATGTTTACATTCCAAAGTTAATGAGCTAGTGCATACTGCGCAAACGCCAAGTGTTATCTTATCTCTTTTTCCTTCTTAAGCCAATGAAATTATGGCATGTGCCTCAGAAAGGACCGCCTCCCTGAAGGTGTATAACTGGTTTACTTATTGTAAAATGTGAAACATTATAAGAAGTTGATGAAGATTACAGGATGTGATATTAGTAGAGTGATGAAAGTTTGCTAGGTACACAGAAAGTATGGCCCTGGACAGCAGGTCGCCTGGCTGATAACAGGGATGAAAATCTGTAAGATTCTGTGAAATTAGAACTTGCAGACTGTGGACTTTAGAGCTTGTGTGATGTTGAAGGGGGTTCTAATGAGTTAGAAAACAGAGCAGTGTCAGGATGTTAATTTATGACACTAGCAGCACCCCCGAGGGTCTGCAATTAGAAGGCACTTGTGTTAAATGTTCAGGAATGAACTGGTTAAGTGTTGTTGCAGTAATGCTTTGTGTATGTTCAAAAAGAAAAGATCTTTGGCATTAGAGTAGTAAAGGATGGTCAGGTAATGAATAAAGTCTGTCTGGCTCTGTAATCTCAAAGTCTCAGGAAAGCTGGATGAATCCTTGGGAAGATAACAGTCAGGAAAGGTGGGCTGTTCCCAACCCTTCAGTCTTAACAAAGAGACATAGTCTGCTAGGCAAATATTCCTTAGGATCGGGGTTAGCTTTCTATGAAAGATGGCGGAGGGGAGTTAGACAACAGAGTTAAGTAAAGTAATGTGATAATCTTTTATAAGACAAAGGTGAAGATTGCTAAATAATTTTCTTTATTCTTTCCCAAGTAGTTTACCCATAACAAAAATTATTGTATGATTATAACTTTATGCTGTGTTGTTATAAGATTTTGATTAATCACAGATTGAAGACTAGAAGACGTTGGAAAACAGGGCAGAACAACAACAGAGAGCTTCAGCAAATCTGGGTGTGGTGTGTCTGTTTCCAGGAAAGCTGTGTTTGTTTGTGCTGCAAGTTTTATGATGAAACAAAGAAAACTGTGTAGCTGGTATGGAAGCCATAGATGATTCAGTGGAATGTGAATGGTTGTGGCTTTGAGTTGTAGTTGATTCGAATATGTGTGAAGTGCTGATGAATGCTTAGCAGAGCTGTGTGTGCAATCCGTACGTCATGTATAAGAGCGTGGTTATGAGCTGTTTGTGAAAATGAATAAATGAAAATCTGAATGCGTATGGAGTACGATATTAGTTTTTATATAAAATGCTCATTAGGGACTTTTATCTTGCTTTTGTTGGAAGATTTTTTAGTTTTTTGTTGTTGACAAAAGTTTTTGATTGAGCTCTGCATTTTTTTTTATTGATGTCCATGAAACGTTTCTTATGGGCCCTTCGTGTGTTTGTGTCTATATTGTCAGACCTGTTTGTTTAAACATTTGTAGTTATGTGTTATATTTAATAAATAAACAGATGCCTCCTTCAGATGTTTGCTAGTAGATGCTTATATCATTCAGTGCACTCTTATGTTTTATCTCCACGAGTAGTCTGATGTTCAGACCACTCGTTGCTAGGTAGATTGTAGCTTAATTCGCTATTCAAACTTTAAATAACTATAGCTCTTTGCACTGTTCTAGCTTTAGATCACAGCGTCTTTGCATGTAACAAGCTGTAGTGTTGTAGTTAGTACGTTACCAATAGAGATGTCCCGAACTATTCTCCGGCGAACAATTCCCGGCGAACATAGCTTGTTCGCGTTTGCCGCAGCGGGCGAACATATGCCATGTTCAGTCTGCCCCCTATGCATCATCATTGAGCAAACTTTGACCCTGTACCTCACAGTCAGCAGACACATTCCAGCCAATCAGCATACCCTCACTCCCAGACCCTCCCACCTCCTATCAAAAAGCAAGGACCAGCATCCATCTGAGATTCATTCTGAAGCTGCAGTGTCACAAATTTGACTAAGTTGTAATCGCTATGCGATTAATACAGGTTATGTTAATCGCATTGCGAATTTAACTTAGAGCTGGGTTCCTAATGGTTGTATTGCTAGAATATAACGAAGATTGAAAATATAGTGCTATATTCGTTATATTCGTCAATTCTAGCAATACAACCATTAGGAACTCAGATCTAAGTTGTAATTGCAATGCAATTAATGCAGGTTATATTAATCACATTGCAAATTCAACTTAGAGCTGGGTTCCTAATGGTCATATTGCTAGAATATAACGAAGATTGAGAATATATTGCTATATTCGTTATATTCGTCAATTCTAGCAATACAACCATTAGCAACTCAGATCTAAGTTGTAATCGCAATGCGATTAATACAGGTTATATTAATCGCATTGCGAATTCAACTTACCACACTCTGCATCAACTACGTAATTTTCCATGGGAGTTTTGCCATGGATCCCCCTCCGGCATGCCACAGTCCAGGTGTTAGTCCCCTTGAAACAACTTTTCCATCACTATTGTGGCCAGAAAGAGTCTCTGTGGGTTTTAAAATTCGCCTGCCTATTGAAGTCTATGGAAAATGTTATGTTCGCAACAGCTCTAGTTACCAATCCACGATATATAGGTGTATAGATAATCGTCCTCTTCTTATACCGGCTCCTCTCCCATCAGCGATGCAGCTAGATTGCGAGTCCCGCTGTTCTTGGCGTCCCACATGGTGGATGACTCGGCATTGTGCCGGGCTTGTAGTGGATCTCTGCCTTCTCAACAATAGATTGTGGACAGACAGAGCAAGCTTGACTTGGATTGGGTCAATGTCCAGCTTGTGGTCGGTGCATACACTTTATATAGAATATGAAATCAATGTCTCTAGTTCACATATAGTATGTTAACTATTATAATCCCCCAAATGCGTTTCGGAGCTACATGCTCCTTAGTGGGTATCAATAGTTAACTTGTTTAGTGGGTATATATGGGGAACACAATCCAGGTGATATTAGTATTATTGAAGAACTGGACTGGACTTTAACCATTTGATGGATTAAGTAGTCATTTCCATAATTTTGCAATAGATCTTTGTATGCATCATTACAAAAGAACATATGGTAAAATCCCAAAAGGATAAAGTCCAAGAGTATATACAGTCATGTGAAAAAATGAGGACACCCTTTGAAAGCATGTGGTTTTTTGTAACATTTTTAATAAAAGGTTATTTCATCTCCGTTTCAACAATACAGAGAGATTAAAGTAATCCAACTAAACAAAGAAAACTGAAGAAAAGTCTTTTCAAGATCTTCTGTAAATGTCATTCTACAAAAATGCCTATTCTAACTGAGGAAAAAGATAGGACACCCTCACATGTATTCCCTCTTAAATTGGCTCAGATCTCACACAGGTATATCACACCAGGTGCACATAATTAGTAGATCGTTACTCTGCATGTTGAATGAGGCTTGCCCTATTTAAACCTCAGACATTTAGTTTGGTGTGCTCCTGACTGTTGAAGTGAGAGTGAGCACCATGGTGAGAGCAAAAGAGCTGTCAGAGGACTTCAGAAAAAAGATTGTAGCAGCCTATGAGTCTGGGAAGGGATTTAAAAAGATCTCAAAAGATTTTGAAATCAGCCATTCCACTGTCCGGAAGATAGTCTACAAGTGGAGGGCTTTCAAAACAACTGCCAACATGCCCAGGACTGGTCGCCCCAGCAAGTTCACCCCAAGAGCAGACCGCAAGATGCTAAAAGAGGTCTCCAAAAACCCTAAAGTGTCATCTCGAGAACTACAGCAGGCTCTGGCTACTGTTGATGTAGAAGTACATGCCTCTACAATCAGAAAGAGACTGTACAAGTTTAACTTGCATGGGAGGTGTGCAAGGAGGAAACCTTTGCTTTCCAAGAGAAACATCGAGGCCAGACTGACATTTGCCAGAGATAAAGTTGACAAAGACCAGGACTTCTGGAATAATGTTCTTTGGACAGATGAGTCCAAAATTGAATTATTTGGACACAACAGCAGAGGACATGTTTGGCGTAAACCAAACACAGCATTCCAAGAAAAGAACCTCATACCAACTGTGAAGCATGGAGGTGGAAGTGTCATGGTTTGGGGCTGCTTTGCTGCAGCAGGACCTGGTCAGCTCACCATCATAGAATCCACGATGAATTCTACTGTGTATCAGAAGGTGCTTGAAGAACATGTGAGACCATCAGTTAGAAAATTAAAGCTGAAGCGGAACTGGACCATGCAACATGACAATGACCCAAAACATACTAGTAAATCAACCAAAGATTGGCTGAAAAAGAAGAAATGGAGAGTCCTGGAATGGCCAAGTCAAAGTCCAGATTTGAATCCCATTGAGATGCTGTGGGGTGACTTGAAAAGGGCTGTACGTGCAAGAAACCCCTCAAACATCTCACAGCTGAAAAAGTTCTGCATTGAGGAGTGGGGTAAAATTTCCTCAGACCGATGTCGAAGACTGGTAGATGGCTACAAGAACCGTCTCACTGCAGTTATTTCAGCCAAAGGAGGTAACACTCGCTATTAGGGGCAAGGGTGTCCTATCTTTTTCCTCAGTTAGAATAGGCATTTTTGTAGAATGACATTTACAGAAGATCTTGAAAAGACTTTTCTTCAGTTTTCTTTGTTTAGTTGGATTACTTTAATCTCTCTGTATTGTTGAAACGGAGATGAAATAACCTTTTATTAAAAATGTTACAAAAAACCACATGCTTTCAAAGGGTGTCCTAATTTTTTCACATGACTGTATAAAAAAAAATATGCAAGAGTATATATAAAAGTATAAAATGTGTGAGTGGGATACATCAACGTATAAAGAATAGAAATAAAAAAAAAATATATAAAAAATAATACATCGCACATGTGTTATCTGTGCGTTTGATATGCGTTCTGTGCATTAAAATGAAGAATTTATCTGAAACACATTGCTGCTAAAAATATCTCATTGATAAATTAAATATAGTGGGGTACAAAAGGGTGTATTTCTTTGATGGTCTTATTGTTGAGATATTTCTCCTATGTCTGTTATACTATATGTGATCTAGAGACATTGATTTCATATTCTATATATAGCGTATACACCGACCACGAGCCGGACATTGACCCGATTCAAGTCAAGCTTGCTCTGCCTGTCCTCAATCTATTGTTGAGAAGGCAGAGATCCACTACAAGCCCGGCACAATCCCGAGTCATCAACCACGTGGGACGCCAAGAAAAGCTGGACTCGCGATCTAGCCGCATCGCTGATGGGAGAGGAGCCGGTATAAGAGGAGGACGATCAATACACCTACAGTGGATATAAAATTTCTACACACCCCTGTAAAAATGTCAGGTTTCTGTGATGTAAAAACAATGCTTGTGGTTGCTTTTGCTTCTGCAAATAAAATGAGACAAAGATAAATCATTTCAGAACTTTTTCCACCTTTAATGTGACCTATAAACTGTACAAAATCAGCATGGCACATTTTGACTTGACAAGATTTGCCCACTCTTCTTTGCTAAAACATTCCAAATCTGTCAGATTGCGAGGGCATCTCCTGTGCACAGCCCTCTTCAAATCACCCCACAGATTTTCAATTGGATTCAGGTCTGGGCTCTGGCTGGGCCATTCCAAAACTTTAATCTTCTTCTGGTGAAGCTATTCCTTTGTTGATTTGGATGTATGCTTTGGGTCATTGTCATGCTGAAAGATGAAGTTCCTCTTCATGTTCAGCTTTCTAGCAGAAGCCTGAAGGTTTTGTGCCAATATTGACTGGTATTTGGAACTGTTCATAATTCCCTCTAGCTTAACTAAGGCCCTAGTTCCAGCTGAAGAAAAACAGCCCCAAAGCATGATGCTGCCACCACCATGCTTCCCTGTGGGTATGGTGTTCTTTTGGTGATGTGCAGTGTTGTTTTTGCGCCAAACATATCTTTTGGAATTATGGATAAAAAGTTCAACCTTGGTTTCATCAGACCATGACACCTTTTCCCACATGCTTTTGGGAGACTTCAGATGTGTTTTTGCAAAATGTAGCCTGGCTTGGATGTTTTTCTTCGTAAGAAAAGACTTTCATCTTGCCACTCTACCCCATAGCCCAGACATATGAAGAATACAGGAGATTGTTGTCACATGTACCACACAGCCAGTACTTGCCAGATATTCATGCAGCTCCTTTAATGTTGCTGTAGGCCTCTTCATAGCCTCCCAGACCAGTTTTCTTCTCCTCTTTTCATCAATTTTGGACTTTTTGGTAATGTCACTGTTGTGCCATATATTCTCCACTTGATGATGACTGTCTTCACTGTGTTCCATGGTATATCTAATGCCTTGGAAATTCTCTTGTACCCTTCTCCTGACTGATACCTTTTAACAATGAGATCCCTCTGATTTTTTGGAAGCTCTCTGTGGACCATGGCTTTTTCTGTGGGATGCGACTGCGAAAATTTCAGGAAAGACCAACTAGAGCAGCTGAATTTTATTTGGGGTTAATCAGAGGCACTTTAAAGCAGGTGTATGCTGACTTTAACATGATTTTGAATGTAATTGCTTAATTCTGAACACAGCTAAATCCTCAGTTATAAGAGGGTGTGCATACTGCAACCACATTATTTAAGTTTTTTTAGTTTTCTTCCCTCCACCTAAAAGATTTCAGTTTGTTTTTCAATTGAGTGGTACAGTTTATAGGTCACATTAAAGGTGGAAAAAGTTCTGAAATGATTTATCTTTGTCTCTTTTTTTACAGCACAGAAACCTGACATTTTAACAGGGGTGTGTAGACTTTTTAGATCCACTGTATGTATCGTGGATTGGTAACGTACTAACTACAACACTACAAC
The DNA here is from genome assembly GCF_014858855.1 of Bufo gargarizans. NCBI lineage: Eukaryota > Metazoa > Chordata > Amphibia > Anura > Bufonidae > Bufo > Bufo gargarizans. Next base: position 166,662,908 of record NC_058084.1, read on the forward strand.
TTGTTACATGCAAAGATACTGTGATCTAAAGCTAGAACAGTGCAAAGAGCTATAGTCATTTTGGCCTCTTTCACACGGGCGTCAGTTTTTTTGCCCGGATAAGAGCCGGGTGCGTTGCGGGAAAATGCGCGATTTTTCCGCGTGAGTGCAAAACATTGTCATGCGTTGCACGCGCGTGAGAAAAATCGTGCATGTTTGGTACCCAAACCCGAACTTCTTCACAGAAGTTCGGGCTTGGGATTGATGTTCTGAAGATTGTATTATTTTCCCTTATAACATGGTTATAAGGGAAAATAATAGCATTCTGAATACAGAATGCATAGTAAAACAGCGCTAGAGGGGTTAAAAAAAATAAAAAATAATTTAACTCACCTTAGTCCACTTGATCGCGAAGCCGGCATCTCCTTGTGTCTCCTGTGCGCTGAACAGGACCTGGGGTGAGCTGCTCCATTAAATACCGGTTAAGGACCTTTGATGACGTCACTCCGGTCATCACATGGTACGTCACATGATCTTTTACCATGGTGATTCAACATGGTAAAAGACCATGTGATGACCGGAGTGACGTCATCAAAGGTCCTTAACCGGTATTTAATGGAGCAGCTCACCCCAGGTCCTGTTCAGCGCACAGGAGACACAAGGAGATGCCGGCTTCGCGATCAAGTGGACTAAGGTGAGTTAAATTATTTTTTATTTTTTTTAACCCCTCTAGCGCTGTTTTACTATGCATTCTGTATTCAGAATGCTATTATTTTCCCTTATAACCATGTTATAACGGAAAATAATAATGATAGGGTCTCCATCCCGATCGTCTCCTAGCAACCGTGCGTTAAAATCGCACCGCATCCGTACTTGCTTGCGGATGCTATGCGATTTTCACGCTTCCCATTCACTTCTATGGGGCCTGCGTCGTGTGAAAATCGGACAATATAGAGCATGCTGCGATTTTCACTCAACGCACAAGTGATGCGTGAAAATCACCCCCCATGTGCACAGCCCCATAGAAATGAATGGGTCGGGATTCAGTGCGGGTGCAATGCGTTCACCGCACGCATCGCACCCGCACGGAAAACTCGCCCGTGTGAAAGGGGCCTTAAAGTTTGAATAGCGAATTAAGCTACAATCTACCTAGCAACGAGTGGTCTGAACATCAGAACACTCGTGGAGATAAAACATAAGAGTGCACTGAATGATATAAGCATCTACTATCAAATATCTGAAGCAGGGATCTGTTTATTTATTATATATAGCCTATATATATTACATTATATATTTGGATCAACATAAAATGGCCATTTTGGTAACTGATCACTAAAGAGAGATTTTTCACTTTATTCTAATCCTTTTTGGAGTTATATTCTTTTGGATCTACATTTACTAAATTCTTTTGGACACATATTCTTGGGTTCATATTGTTGTTGCCATATCTGACTAATTGCCATTATTCATCACTGTCACTCAGATTGCAGTTATTATTAATGATCTTGTATTCGTTGTTATTTATTTGCTGCTATTTACTGTTATTTATTGTTGACACATATAATCCTGATTTTTTATTTTGATTTTTACCTCTATTATCTTATATTTTACATTTCCTGTATTAATAAGTGTGAATAAATTACCTATAGTTTTTAGTCCGTGCGACACCAGATATTAGTGTGCCATCCATTATTTTATCCCCACTTAATACTAATTACATAGGTGAATGGTACGCCTAGGATTGAGCACCTATATCCAATGGTCTGAAAGAGGTGAGCCGCTGATTTTTAATTTAATAGTTATGTGTTATATGTTAAATGTTTGTGCTAACATCAGATCTGTCCTCTTGAACAGCTAAGGCAATACTGATGGACAGAGGGAAGATCACACCATCCGACTGAAAGGGGTGGACTTAGATAACTCAGAGGGGAGGGAGGAGGAAAGGGTGGATGTTACAGACGACAGGCCTTGTGCCCATCCCCTGGTTGTAAGACACATCCATGAAAGATGAGAAGTCCTGTGTTTCAATCTATAAAAAATTTCACATTAGGAAAAGCTGGTTATTTCTGTAAACTAAAATGCAGAGTAACATCAAACAGCATTGGTGGTTCAGTGGTGCCAACCACAGGTAGTTGTCCTCGGGAATTGCCTCAGCCCTGATGCCAAACAGCTCATTGAAGTGAGGAAAAGGTAAGTCTGCCACCCTATAATCGTCCTGGGAGATGGACCTGCAGAGTCTGCGGGACCCAGGACCCAGAAGATAGAGAGTTGTGCTGTGTGTGCTATTCCTTGTCCACACCGCACGAGAGGATAGTATTCTGTGATGACCATGCCCGGATCACTGTCCATCACCACAGACACCCATGTTTTTGTCATGTGGACGACACAAAGACAGGTGAGGGGAAAAGTTAGACCAAGATTAGGAAACATACAATCCAGTATTGGCTGTGCTTTTAAACATTTTAGCAGCCTCAAGTCCGGCCCAAATGATATCCCTCACTCTGGGTGATAAAGAAGTAGTCCCGTTTTTGATTGATACTAGAGCAGCCAAGACAGTTGTGCACAGCAAACATGTCCTCCCCTGACTTAATCTCCAAGGACACCAGTCTTTGGGTAGAAGTGGATGGGAAAGTAGTATACTCCCCTTTTTAACAGAACCCATCCGTATTAGATTTGCCCTTAACCAAAAAGTGCTTGCCCGTTTGCTGTCAGCGATAACTCCCCTTGTTGCCTCCTGGGTATAGACTTGCTTGCAAAAGTACATGCTAACATCTCATATCAGGAGGACGGCACAGTGAGCTCACAGGTGCCCTCAATGACCAGGAACTTCGTTTGTTGGCCGTTAGTGATAAAACTCCCTGGTCCATGTTTGTAGAGACTTTTTGTTTGAAGGGAAAAAAAAAAAAAAGGAACCTTCAGTTTAGTTACATTACTGCTGCCTTCCTGGGGTGAAACATCTGACCCCTGAACGTAAGAAGGCTGTGGAGAACATCCCTTTTCCCAGAAACATGAATGCACTGAGGACATTTTTGGGCCCTGTTTCTCACAGCAGACCTTGGATACACAAGTTTGATGCAGCCTCTTTATGATTGTTTGTCCTTTAGTCCCTTACGCCTTATAAATGAGGTGGTAGATGCTTTTTATGCCAAAACCTGACAATTTTGTGCTTCCCTACACTGGGCCTATCAGATTATCACATTTAGGGCGTGTTCAAATGAACGTGTGCTGCCCGTTGCTGTATTGCGGATGTGGACACATTCAATTCAATGGGTCTGTAAATCCGGAGATGCGGAACGGAAGCATGGAACGGAACACTACGGAAGCACTACGGAGTGCTTTCTGGGGTTCCATTCCATGCCTCCGCACCGCAAAAAGATAGAACATGCTCTATCTTTTTGCGGAAGAAAGGGATCGCGGACCCATTCAAGTCAATGGGTCCACGATCCCATTGGGGGTGGGCCACAGTCGGTGCCCGTGCATTGTGGACAGCAATTTGTGGTCCACAGCACGGGCACGAGCTTCACACGGTTGTGTGAACGAGCCCTTAGATTGTATTGTGCAGAAGTGAATGGCCATGCTTCAGCTGTCCCAAGTGCATGGCCAGCAACAAGACCATGTGGCATATTATTCAGCCAGACTTGGCCACGCTTCCAGGGGTGCCCCTTATGGTATAAGAGCTGTAGTATTTGTACAAGCCATGCTTGATAAAAGCTCTGAGATAGTCCTGAACCACAAAGTGACAGTAATATTACTTCTATCCTCATGGAAGTACAACCCAAAAATCTTTTTGTTGTCCGCTATTTGAGAATGCAGTGTTCCATTTTGTTGCTTGACAATGTTGCTGTCCAAAAGGTGTAATACTATGAATGCAGCTACCCTGTTGCCTCTGGAAAAAGGGGGAAGGGAAGAGTTAGGGCACTTGACCTTTTCTTCCAGATCCAGAGGAAGAGGCTCATGACTGTTTGCAGATGATGTCACAAGAAACAGCGGGATGTGGTAAATCAGCCATTAGGTAATCCAGATCATGTGTTCTTTGTGGATCGATCGAGGTATGGCCTAAGTGTTATCTGATCTAGTGATGAGCGGCATAAGCAATATTCAAATTCGCGATATTTCACAAATCTTTGCCCAAATATTCTCCATAAATTTGCAAATTCGAGAATTTGTGTTCTCCAGTCATTGTTTACTTGATTGCGAAAATCAGCAATGTAATATATTCGTGATAAGTTTGTTACTAGAATATTCAACACTATTTGCGCTATAGCACTATATTGTAAATATTCGCAAATTCTCTAAGTGGCGATTAAAATTTGCGACTCGAATATTCGCGCTCAACACTAATCTTATCTCCTTTTCCTTCTTAAGCCAATGAAATGATGGCATGTATGTCACGCTGGGTAGGATACAATATACAAAAACACATAGTAAACCACAAAACAAGCGTCTAGGCCAGAAGCTGGGAATAAAGGTCACCTCCTAACAATTCCCTCCTAACTCTCCCTGGACTTCTGTGCCCACGTACAGAACCTAAAGATGGGAATAAACGTGCCTCTGTGCCTAAGGCTGTTGATTCCCTCAAGTCCCTATGATGGTGGAAAGAAGGTAAGAGACAGCCTGCTTCCTCAAGACCTGGAGGAGGCAGGTGTCTCTCTAACAGCCTAGACAGAACACACAAAAGGTAAAACAAAAACCAACTTATCTTGTAGCTGAGCAGAAACAGCAACTCCACCTTTCCTAAGAGCAAGATAGGAGCTATAACTCGCACAGGACACTCGGAAGGGGCATAATTTAAACTCAGACAAACAACCCCACCCAGTGCACCTGAAGGGAGGCGGATACAGCTTAACTCCAAACCCAAAACAAATAAAAAGTAAACACATGCTGCTAACTTGGCAGACCTCCGCACATCACCTGAGCAGGGCATGACAGTACCACAGGTGAACTCTGGACACCCCGGCCCAACTTTATCTGGGTGGGCCCTGTGAAAGGCCCTCACCAGTCGGCTGGCACTAGCATCCTTAGCCGGAACCCACATCCTCTCCTCAGGGCCGTATCCCCTCCAGTGTACCAGGTACTGAAGGGAACCCCAAAGAACACGTGAGTCAAGAACCCTAGAGATCTCGAACTCTAAATTGTCATCAACCAGAACATGGGGATGACCCAATGGCGATGGTTTCACCGGTTTCACTTTTTTCTTCAGTAAATACCTGTGGAACACATCATGGATCCTCCAGGTCTGTGGAAGATCCAGATGAAACACCACAGGATTGACAACCACAGATATTTTGTAAGGTCCAATAAATCTTGGACCCAGTTTCCAAGATGGTAGTCTCAGTTAATTATTTTTAGTAGATAACCACACCAGATCACCCACACACAGGTCCGGACCAGTCATACGTCTCCTGTCAGCCTTTCGCTTATACCTCTCACCCATCTTCTCCAAATTCACTTGAATCCTCCGCCAAATAGAAGACAAGACAGAAGAAAATATCTCCTCCTCTGGTGTCCCAGAGGAACCAGTCCCAGAAAAGGTACCAAACTGAGGATGAAAACCGTATGCGCCAAAAAATGGCGACTTACCCGTGGACTCCTGTCTACGGTTATTCAACGCAAACTCTGCTAGGGATATGAATGAGGACCAGTCCTCCTGGTTCTCAGCCACAATACACCTCAAGTAGGTCTCCAGGTTTTAGTTTGCATGCTCTGTCTGTCCATTCGACTGCGGATGAAAAGCCGAAGAGAACGAAAGTTGAATACCAAGACGAGAGCAGAACGCCCTCCAAAACCTGGAAACAAACTGCGTGCCCCTATCAGAAACCACATCCGAGGGAATGGCATGTAATTTCACAATGTTATCAACAAAAACCTGAGCAAGAGTCTTAGCATTGGGCAGACTAACTAACAATACAAAGTGAGCCATTTTACTAAAACGGTCCGCAACCACCTAAATCACAGTTTTCCCGGAGGAACTCGGCAGATCAGTAGACAAGTGCGTCCAAGGACGAGATGGAATAGACAAAGGAAGAAGTGAACCATAAGGTTGAGTGTGAGCAACCTTTGACCGTGCACAGGTCTCACAAGCTGCTATGTAATCCTCAACACTCTTACGTAACCCGGGCCACCAGAACCTCTGGGAAATAAGATCAAAGGTGGACTTGCCACCAGGATGTCCAGCAAGGACAGTATCGTGATGTTCCTTGAATACCTTGTATCGCAGTCCAGCAGGAACAAACAACCTCCCTGGGAGACAAGAATCAGGAGCCCCCTCCTGGGCTCCCAACACCTCCATCTCTAACTCGGGGTACAGAGCGGAGACCACCACCCCATCAGCCAAAATCGGAGCAGGATCCTCTGAATCACTTCCCCCAGGAAAACTACGAGACAATGCATCTGCCTTAACGTTTTTAACCCCCGGGCGAAAAGTAACCACAAAATTGAACCTATTAAAGAACAGTGACCATCTAGCCTGTCAGGATTCAAACGCTTGGCAGATGGCAGGTAAAACCAAATTCTTATGATCAGTATATACCGTAACGGGATAAGACGCCCCCTCCAACCAGTGACGCCATTCCTCAAAGACCAGTTTGATGGCCAACAATTGCCTATCTCCTACATCATAATTCCTCTCAGCGACCGAGAGCTTCTTGGAAGAAAAAGCACACAGACGCCATTTGCCAGGAGATGAACCCTGCGACAACACTGCTCCAACTCCCACCTCTGATGCATCCACCTCCACCACGAATGGCTGAGACACATCAGGCTGCATCAGAATGGGAGCAGACACAAAACTTTCTTTAATAGCCTGCAATGCCTCATCCGACCAGACAGAAAAGTTGACGCCTTTCCTAGTCATATCGGTCAAAGGTTTTACAGTAGAGTAGAATAGTTCAAGATAAATTTTCTATAATAATTGGCAAACCCCAAAAACCGCATCAAAGCTTTCTGATTCTCCGGTCGGTCCCATTCCAGAACCGCCCCAACCTTTTCAGGTTCCATACGAAAACCAGAGTCAGAAAGCAGATATCCCAGAAATTGAAGCTCCTGAACAGAAAACACACATTTCTCCAATTTAGCATATATTTATTCTCCCGAAGGATCGACAAAACCTGTCTCACGTGATCCTGATGGGTCTTCATAACAGGAGAGTAAATTAGTATGTCATCCAAGTAAATTACAATGAACCTTCCCACAAGATGATGGAAAATGTCATTGACAAATCGCTGAAACACCGCTGGCGCGTTAGTTAACCCAAAAGGCATAACCAGATTCTCGAAATGACCCTCATGCGTGTTGAAGGCCGTTTTCCACTCATCCCCCTCCTTGATTCTGATCAGATTGTAGGCCCCTCTTAAATCTAACTTGGATAACACCTTGGTTCCAACAATTTGAACATACTGTAGAAATGTTATGCCCAGCCCATATTGCTCATGTGTTTGGTGATTAATAAGTTACTGTTTCCATTTCCGATCCGGAAAAAAACAACAACATACAGATATGTTTTGTGCAATAAAGGCGGAACGGAAGAGGACTTAAATCTGAGAAAAATCTCAGATACGGAACAACGGATCCGTCAAAAATGGACCGCAAAACAACAACGGTCGTGTGCATGAGCTCTTATTGAGATATTATCTGTTGATCTTGCTATTTTCCAGGCAGCAAAAGTGTGAGGTGGACATATGGTTAATTTTTGCAAACCAGTGGCAATTTTTTTTTGGTATTTTCAAAGACTCTTCTCTAAATATGTCCATATGTTTTATATGTTTAGATTAGGACAACCCTAATTGATAATGATATGCATTCTTAGAGCATATGTATGTCATAGAGATAGGTCCACTAGTCATTACTTTTTTCTGTTAGCCAAAGTAGAAAGCCACTTGTAACGGGTGTCTCCCATTATTAGATGGTTGACCATTCAGCTGATTGTGATCTTCATACTGTAAATATCCTAAAAAGAATAATAAAAAGGATGGGAGGAAAAACAGAAGGGTTCTCCCTAGTACTGCCCGACCATCTGAAGAACAGACAATGGAAGCAAATGGATTGAATGTGTTAAATTTGTTGTCTCTTATCTTATTTCCAGACCAGATGGATATATTATAATTAGGTAATCACTATCCATCCAACCGCTACACTGATGCTACTAGTCTGTGCCAGTCACATCACTGGTGGCCCATCCAAACTTCTCACCCTCACCCACAAAGCTCTCCACAGTGCTGCACCTCCATATATCTCCTCCCTCATCTCCATCTACCACCCTACTCGTGCTCTCCTTTCTGTTAGCGACCTTAGAAAATAACCTCCCCACTGGGTTTTGGAGGGGCCTGTTTGCCAGCCTCTTGCCTCAGGATTATGGCCCATCTACTAACTTTGAAGGAGAAGATAGACCGGCTGCACAGCCTAAATCTGTAGAACTGTTTAGGTCAGGAAAGCCATGCTAGCGGTCAGTCAAATATGACTTCCATGGAATTCAGGAACCCCTGCTCGGATCCGGGTGATTTTTGGATATGTTGTTGGCCCAGATCAGAGCTGACCATGGATATATATATGGGGATATGTGGGGTATTGAGGTGTTTTCTGTGTTTTGGGAAAATGTGTGTTTTCTGCTTGTGAGTGATTAAGTTAATTGTGTTTGGTAATTGTGTCACAGGCAATGCCCATTGTATTTGTTGATTGCATCACAGACAATGCCCATTGTATTTTGGTAATTGTATCACAGGCAGAGGGCGGTTTGCGTACATTAGCTGGGAGTGTCTAACTGTACAATACTGTGTTGATGTTGTGTTGATGGCTGTTGTGACTTTGTGTCCTGTGCTCCACAAGGTCCATGTGGGTGGTAACCTTGTGGGGGAAAACTGTATATAAGAAATGCCTTTGTGCTCATTAAAGAGACCTGCTTTACCCCTTCATGAAGTCTTGGCTCATGTATGGGGAATGGGATAACTACACTCTTGGGGATTGCTAAATCACAATACTCCCCTGAGTATAAGCTCTTGTAAGAGCTTGTTCCTGGTCCCTGCTCTCTGGATTTAGGAGAGGTTCACCAACTGGAAGCCCGGTCTTGTGTCCAGCATAGGTGAGGACGGCGAGACCCCAACCAAGCTGCAGCGATTCGTGGGGTCTGTGGTGGTTACGGTGTCGAGCCGAGTGCTTGGAGCCCTCGGGAAACACTAGGAGCATCCATCAACGGAGGTACCCAGTCAGGGTGCTAGGAGATCTGTTACTATAACCTCCATAATTCGTACCTCTCACTCTCGTCTTCAAGACTTTTCTCGAGCTGTACCTACTCTCTGGATTACTCTTCCCCAGAATACTAGGTCAATTCACAAATTCACCTTCAAACGTGCCTTAAAAACACATATTTTCAGGCAGGCTTATCAAGCTACCTAAAATGACTTTTCCCAGACTAAACCTTTCACCCACCAACTCCACTGGCCTAAACTCGATCCTCTAGTAGTCCCAAACCCGAATCGGCCGGCACCACTCCTCTAAGTTCAATAATGGCTCAAATCCTACTTATCACAATCAACTACCACATGTGTCACCCCCAATTCCTCATAGATTGTAAGCTCTTGCGAGCAGGGCCCTGACTCCAAGTGTTGCAGTTGCATATTAGCCAGTTACTTTTGTTTTGTACATGCACCCTATGAATTTGTAAAGCACTGCGGAATATGGTGGCGCTATATGAATACATTTTATTATTATTTATTATTATTAGGTCTTAATTAGAGTTGAGCGGACACCTGGATGTTCGGGTTTGACAGGTTCGGCCGAACTTCAGAAAAAAGTTTGCGTTCGGGACCCGAACCTGAATCCGAACCCCATTGAAGTGGTTAAGAGCATGGCAAGTGCTCTGCAAACAAATGTGGCTAGGGAAATGACTTTAAATAACATAAAATACGTAAAAATAAAAAATAATAATCTTGATCTAGGAGGACGAGGTCCATATGGAATAGGAGGTTGAGGAGGCGGTGGATGTGGCAGTGTAGGTGGAAGCAGCGGAGGAGGAGGAGGTAGCTTACACTGCTTTTTGGTTTTAAATTTATTTATATTTTTTTAAATTAGGGTACACCCCAAAACATTGGGAAATATAACCTGTGATAACCCCCTCCAGTCGTGCTAAAAACACGTTCAGACAATACACTGGCTGTAGGGCAGTCCAGCACCTCCAAGGGGTAAAGGGCAAGCTCAGGCCATGTGCCCAATTTGGAGACACAGAAGTTGCAGGGGATGACCCCTGTCAGTAAGTTCGTGTAGGCCTGTGCATTCTTACTGCCCCACCATGTCGCATGTCCCCGTGATGTTCACGATCCCATTTGATATCTGCTCTATCAACATTCAATGTTCTTTTATGTGCCTACCATGGTGATCACGGGTGGTGGGGAATCAGGGTTCCAGGCCGAAGAGGGAGCGTGAGAAAGAGAGACTACATCCAAGGAAGGATTCATTTTTATTAATTTAAAATTATAGAGCGGAAATATGGGACAAAGTATTAAAGCGTAAAAGTGGGACAACTTTTTAAAGTTTAAGCATTAAATGAAAGGATGTGTCGCGCATCAATTAATTAAGAATTTCTTAAATTTTATTCCCACTCAACTATGCAGAGCAGGGGTTTCTATCTGGCAAAATTAGAAAAATGGCACCTGACAATGTAATTGACGATTTTTTTTTTAATTTTGGGTTCCTGTCACCTATGTAGAGGTGCCCCAGTGACATCCACCATCCATTTGGATATCTTCTCTATCAACTTTCGATGTTCTTTTCTGAGATTACCATGTTGATCACGGTTATCGGCGAATCAGGGTTCCACGCCGGAGAGGGAGCGTGAGAAAAAGAGACTAAATTTAAGGGAGATAAATTTATAAAAATGTTTTGGGATCGAGCGGAAATTTGGGAAAAGTTATTGAGGCGCAAATGTGGGACAAATTACAGAAGCGCAAATGTGGGCCAAAAGAGTAAAGCGGAAATGTGGGACAAATTATTGAAGTGCAAATGTGGTACAACTTGTTAAAGTTTAAGCATTGAATGAAAGGAGGTGGTGCGCATCAATTAAAGAAGAATTTCTGAAATTTTATTCCCTGTCACCTATGCAGAGCAGGGGTTTATTCACATCTAAAATTGTAAAATGTCAACCCAAGAATGTAACCGAAAAATTGCTGAAATGTATAAACCTGTCTACTTGGTAAAGCAGGGGTCTATGACAGAAAAAAATTGTTTATTGTCACCGAAAATGTAAAAGAAAAATTATTGAAATTTATCAAGCTGTCAACTAGGTAGAGGAGGGGTATATAACACCCACAAATTTGTGAATTTCACCTGAAAATGTAATAGACAATTTTATTTATTTTTTACCTGTCTTCTAGGTATAGCAGTGGTACATCACACCCAAAAATTGGTGAGGCCTGAAAGGGTGGATCTCACAATGACATCTGTAGCAAAGGCTGTCAAATATTTTTTTTTGTTTAAAAACTGAATATGACAGCAGTATATTACCCTGGAATTTCACACGTGTTGATGCTGCAAGGGCTGTAAAATTGTGTATTTTGGTGTTTTTTTACTAACGGAATATAAAAGCTGTATATATTAAACTTGAATTTCACACTTGCAGATCTGTAAAATAGTGGATTTGGGAAAAAAAGTGTGTTTTTAAAAACCCAGAAAATTATGGCTGCATTTCTAGCTTAAATTGCACACTGACTAATCCAGATGTTGTATATTGCCAAAAAAGTGTGTTGTATTTACTAACAGAATATGAAAGCTGTATATAACGGTTGAATTTCACACGTCCAGATGCAGCTAGGGATGTAAAATAGTGTATTTTGGCAAAGAAATGTGTTTTGAAAAACCCAGAAAATTATGGCTGTATTTCTAGCTTAAATTGAACACTGACTAATCCTGCAAATGCACCAGATGTTGTATATTGCCAAAAAGGTTGATTTTTTGCAACCAGATTATTAGTGCAGTTTTCCAAGATTGGATTTCAATATCACTAAAGCTCAGATGCAGTGCTGGTGCACTGAGCTTGCATAAAATGGCCGCCACTACCGCCCACCTAACTAACAGACGGATAAAAGTTGTTGTTTTTTCGGGCACTGGGCTCAGGGCAGGGTAAAAAGATTGTGCCCTGCACCCACACAAATAAATGTATGTCGATCGTTGAGATTCTCTCTTATTCTCTCCCTGAAATCACCAGCCGCATTCTCTCCCTACACTTGTAACAGCAGTGACGTGCAGCGCTACGTGAATCAAGCTTATATAGAGCCTGGGTCACATGCTGCATGGCCAATCACAGCCATGCCATTAGTAGGCATGGCTGTGATGGCCTCTAAGGGCACAGAGTTAAACACTTGTTGATTGGATGCTCGGCAGCCTTTCGAAAAGCACCGAGAAATCACCGAACCCAAACTTTTACTGAAATGTTCGGGTTCGGGTCCGGGGTCCAAAAATCCTAAAGTTCGGTACGAACCCAAACTTTACAGTTTGGGTTCGCTCAACCCTAGTCTTATTCATTAGATAACACAGGATCCACCATGCACAATAGGTGATTGTCAAAGCTCATCTATTCTTTATTTGTACAATGACCTCTGCATAGGACACAGAGCATGCCTAGAAAACTCTCTCATAGAAGTCAATAGGGTCTCCTCCAGGTCTCCTCTATGGCCCATGGGGCTGCTGTAAAGCAATTTTCTTAATGCTTTCTAAATGCTGTTAAGATCAACTCAGGCAAGATGGCCGTCCCCATAAATACGTTCAGGAAATAGAATTATAAAAATATATAATCAGAAAATAAAAACAGATTAGAAAGAAAAATAATTTGTTTTGCCATCTGGTTTTAACTGGCAGGCAAATTGGTGACACATTCCCTTTAATTTGCTTTCTACTGTATAAGTTTAGTGAGGTTTAGGCGCAATCTCACTATCAAACATAAAATTTTTTTGAGTGATGGTTTGAACGTGGAGAATGAAAATAAAAATTGGGATTTTTTAATACAATTAAACAGCCTGCAGTATACAGCATCACAGTGCAGTATCAGCACATCAGAGTCTTTCAAAGTTTTCAGTCTTTTTATCCAGTTCAATCTAGGACAGAATCTATGAGCAAATATAAAGAACCGGTTGAACAGGATTTAAGAAGGTTGTATAACACCACCATTGTTTTCCTCATGTCTGCCACATTTTATCGTAAAAATCAACACGTAGCTTTAAAGCAATTAGAGAGTATGAAAAATCTTGTTATCAAGATGGCAGATAAGGCACTGTGGTGGTAATGAATAATAATTTTTACAGAATGAGCGTCACTGAGATGTTGAAAGACGCTCCTATCTATCAGTCACTACCTAATGATGCAACAACAGTTAGGCCTCTTTCACACGGGCGAGACATCTGAGCGGGTGCAATGTGTTAGGTGAATGCATTGCACCCGCACTGAATCCGGACCCATTCATTTCTATGGGCTGTGCACATGAGCAGTGATTTTCACTCATCATTTGTGCGTTGCGTGAAAATCGCAGCATGCTCTACTTTGTGAAGTGAATGGGGCTGCGTGAATGTAAGTGTGGAGGCGGTGCGATTTTCACGCATGGTTGCTAGGAGACGATCGGGATGGGGACCCGATCATTATTATATTCCCTTATAACATGGTTATAAGGGAAAATAATAGCATTCTTAATACAGAATGCTTAGTAAAATAGGGCTGGAGGGGTTAAAAAAAATGAATTTTATTTTTAACTCACCTTAATCCACTTGCTTGCGCAGCACGGCTTCTCTTCTTTCTTTCTCTTTGCTGTGCAAATTATGTGATGGACCATGTCAAAGGTCCTTTATCCAGGTCCTGAAGAAAGAAGAGAAGCCGGGCTTCGTGAACAAGTGGATTAAGGTGAGTTAAATATTTATTTTGGCTAGCAAACATGGCGATTTTTCTCACTCGCGTGCAAAATGCATTAAAATGTTTTGCAATCGCGTGGAAAATTGTGCATTTTCACGAAACGCACCCGCATCTTATCCGGCCCAAAAACATGCTGCCTGTGTGAAAGATCCAAATAGAAAGAAGAAACTCCCACGGCAAAAATACCAATCTTTGTTGATGATACAAACTTGATTTAATGGTACCACCTGCTAAGTAATTAAATCAAATTTGTATCATCATCCAAGATTGGTATTTGCGCCGTAGGAGTTTCTACTTTCTATTTGGATCTATCCGCCTTCTTGGGGACTCCAGGCATCCCTACGTGGAAGTGCGTACATCCCTGGCTGCATGACCATTTGCCTTGGGAGCCTAGTAGTAGGTCCAGGGTGGGTAGGAGACGATGAGACCTCAACCAAGCTTCGGTGGTTCGTGGGGTCTGCAGCGCTTACGGTGTCAAGTGGAGTGCTTGGAGTCCTCGGGAAGCACTAGGAGCATCCATCGACAGAGGTACCCAGTCAGAGTGCTATTAGATCCGTTACATTGGTGGCAAGCAGTGGGATGGCATCCTAGTGAGAGGAGAAGCAGCTCGGAGACACCGTTCGTGGATTTTACAAATTAAGGGCAACGCTAGTATCCGTACAGCGCCCCTGGCTACAGCAATATGGATGCCATTGGTTCCTGCACAGCATTCCATGAGGAAGATCACCCGGATTACAGGGATGCTGAGTGGAAAGATGTATGGCACCAGGCCCTGGAGGTTGTGCAGCGTCGGACGGGTGAGAGTCTTCCCAGTGAGGAGCAGAGATTACGAATGCGATTGGCGCTGCAACTACCTCTACTAGGAGAACAACCATTAATGGAGTGGGTGTCAGAGCTTGAGACACTGGTATGGCAGGAAACCTGGCTGGATGACGCTTACCAAGCACTATGGTGGGACACAGTACGACAGTCTCCATGGATGGAGGAGTACGCCAAGCCCGAGGGTGAGGAATATAATGGCCCTGGTTTATTGTGGGAGTCTTTTGAAGACATTGACTTTGGCAGCACAAAAGAGTCTAGATTTTGGGACATTACTGACTACAGGGGGGACTTGCACAATTGGCCTACAACTAGTGGGGTGAGGGCAGATCTGACCTTTCTGGTCCAAAGTGAGTGGGAACTGGAGCAAGATTATCAACAGTTGTTTCGCTCCATTCAAGCCTAGCGCAAGATACAAAACAGTTGGATACTAGGCCCAGGCCTGCAGCCCTACCCCTGGCAAGTCACAGCTGAGGTATTCCCTACTTCCTCACCAACTGTGGAGGTAGGGGACTTCATAGACTGGTACTGGGAGGAACCCCAGTCGGTAGGTGGAGATAGGACCGTAGTCACTCCACCGGCCCAACAGGGTGGCTGGGCAGGCGGCCCAGATCCCCAACTGCCACTGGGAGTACAGGGAGAGGATATTGTCGGTCCCTCATCTCTGCAACAATCAGAATCACTGGTAGTTGAGATAGTCGGTCTCACTACCCAGCGGCAGTATACTCTACAGGGAGAGGAGACAGTCGGTCTCTCTTCCCAGCGGCAGGTAGCATCCCAGGGGGAGGAGATGGTCGGTCCCTCACCCCAGCAACAACCAGCTACAGAAGTAGGGGACCTCATAGACTGGTCCTGGGGGGAAACCCATATGGCAGGTGGAGATGGGACCGAGATCTCTCCACCGGCCCTACAGGAATGCTGGGCAGTCGGCCCAGATCCCCAACGGCAGCCGGAGTTTCAGGAAGTAGGGACAGTTGGTCCTGCTCCCCAGCGGCAGTGTACTTTGAAGGGAGAGGAGACAACCGGTCTCTCTCCCCAACCACAGGGGGACAGCACCCCTAACTCCAATGCTGCAGATGGGACCGCCGTCTCTGCACCAGGCCTACCGGGATGCTGTACGGCCGGTACAGAGTCCCCACTAACCCCGCAGGAATGCCAGTAGGAGGAGGTAAGCGATCCCTCCTCTCCACAGCTGATCCGCAACAAGGTCCTGGGAGTAGGATTCCCTGACCCCATCCCAGCGGAAGAGCTGGCATCTGGGCAGAGCGCAGTTGGCCTTTGCCCTCCTCTATCCTCTTCTCCAGAGGCTGACTCCACACCGGCTTCCCCAGCGGAAGAGCTGGCATCTGGGCAGAACACAGTTGGCCTCTGCCCTCCTCTATCCTCTTCTCCAGAGGCTGAATTCCCACAGGCTTCCTCAGCGGAAGAGCTGGCATCTGGGCAGAACACAGTTGGCCTCTGCCCTCCCCTATCCTCTTCTCCAGAAGCTGACTTCCCACAGGCTTCCCCAGCGGAAGAGCTAGCATCTGGGCAGAGCGCAGTCGGCCTCTGCCCACCAAGTACCTACAGCTCCAAGCTACGGAACAACAATGAAGCAAGGAGTAGCAGATGCCCAATCCAACAGCCGGGGACATACAGAACAGAGCCAGGCCCCAAAATCCGACAGGTCCAGTATTGGGTTGTGGGTGGACGGCCACACTAACTCAGGTACAGACCGGCATGAGGTCAGGTATCTGGTTAGTCTTCCCTGGGGGGGGGGAGATGTGTGGCGAAACCAACCTCGCTACTGGGTTTTGGAGGGGCCTGCCTACCAGCCTCTTGCCCCAGGATTATGGGCCCTCTCATCAGCCAGGCCTCCTTTGTTCGCAAAGGACTTGGACTAACTTGAACCCCTGGTCTAATTCGTGCCATTTTGGGATGTTAAATGTCTATGTGTATTGAAAAGGGTGGGACATTGTATACGTTGAGTAGTGAGGTCTGTTCCATTGTCTCTCTGTGTGTATTGGCGATGTCCTTTGTCCTGAGAGATAATTGAATTACTTCTCGGTTGTCTCCAGGACAGAGGATATTGTGTATTCGCCTGCCTGTGATGATTACATCAACCCAGTGTGAGGTAATTGTTTCACGGGCAGAGGGGAGGATTTTGTGTGGGAGTGTCTGAGTGTATTGTACGTGGTTATTGGCTGTTTTTTCCAAAACCCTGTGGGTGGTAACCGTGTTGGAAAATGTGTATAAATCAATGCTTGTGTGCCCAAATAAAGAGTTCCTGTTTTACCCTTTACCAAGTTGAGGCTGGTGTTTGGGTAACTGATCGACACTGGGGGATTGCTATATGCTGAAGATTTGCTATACTCCCCTGGCATAACTACTAGCTCTTGTAGAAGCTGTTCCTGCTCTTTGGATGTAGGAGAGGTTCACCCACTGGAGCCTGGAGCCTTGTCGTAGGGTGGGTAGGAGACGGTGAGACCTCAACCAAGCTTCGGCGGTTTGTGAGGTCTGCAGTGCGTACGGTGTCATGTGGAGTGCTTGGAGTCCTCGGAAAGCACTAGGAGCATCTATCGACGGAGGTACCCGGTTGGGGTGCCAGCAGATTTGTTACAACTTCAAATAACATACAATACATAAAAAAAATAAAAATAAAAATCTTGATCTAGAAGGAGGAGGTCTATACGGAGTAGGAGGTTGAGGAGGTGATGGATGTGGCGGTGTAGGTGGAAGCGGCGGTGGAGGAGGACATAGCCAACACAGGTTTTGGTTTGTTTTTTATTTTATTTTATTATTTTATTTTTTGTTTAAATTTGGGTAGACCCCAAAACATTGTGAAATATAACCTGTGATAACCTCCTTCAGTCATGCTAAACACAAGTTCAAAGGCAAAAGAGGGGCCTCCAAAGAGGGGGGGAGTGTGATTATATTAAAACATAACTTTTAATGTGGTCTAAAGTTGACAGAATAATATGACTCACTACAATACACAAACATACATACATAGAGGGACCCAGTTAAGTGGTACCCTGGTGGCTGGTAGAGAAAACAAATCTGCTCCACCTAAGGAAAGGTGTGAGCAGTCTTACCAGACCCTTGTAGACGATGGGATCAGTCAGGGGGGGTTGTATTCAGGAAGCGATGGATGTATGCCACATGGGAAGTTGCGGACTTGCTTTGTTTCTGTATGGTAGAAGCAGGACTTTCCCTGTGTAGCCCTACCAATAGGGGAGGGGGCTATTTTACTTCTACCTACCTATACAGAGCACCCGCCCCGAAAGGGGCGACCCCGTCTGGATACCTGCCCCTATCTTGGACCTGATCCCTAAATCTAAAATGTTATTTCCAGTGCAAAAAAATATTATGGTACTTCCAATGACCCCCCGACGTGGCACGTTTCTGTCCGTGACTCTTCAGGGGAGTAAATATAGAGGATGGAAAAAGAAGGATAAATAGCCGCAGGTGTGTAGCCTGAGGCTAGATAAACACTGGAAAGAAGCAAAAAAAAGCTTGTATCTGCTATCCCAGGATGGTGGGATGCGGTATTGCAGAGGAGGAGTGGTCCTATGCTGGACGATCAGGGGGATACAGTGATCCAGTATCTAGTGGATCTCTATGGTTGGGGGAAACAACAATATCAACCAGCCGCAGTGTGTACTTCTTTCCAGTGTTTATCTAGCCTCAGGCTACACACCTGCGGCTATTTATCCGTCTTTTTCTATCCTCTACATTTACTCCCCTGAAGATTCATGGACAGAAACGTGCCACGTCGGGAGGTCATTGGAAGTACCATAATATTTTTTTGCACTGACAATAACGTTTTCGATTTAGGGATCAGGTCCAAGATAGGGGCAGGTATCCAGACGGGTCGCCACTTTCAGGGCGGGTGCTCTGTATAGGTAGGTAGAAGTAAAATAGCCCCCTCCCCTATTGGTAGGGCTACACAGGGCAAGTCCTGCTTCCACCATACAGAAACAAAGCAAGTCCGCAACTTCCCATGTGGCATACATCCATTGCTTCCTGAATACAACCTCCCCTGACTGATCCCATCATCTACAAGGGTCTGGTAAGACTGCTCACACCTTTCCTTAGGTGGAGCAGATTTGTTTTCTCTACCGGCAACCAGGGTACCACTTAACTGGGTCCCTCTATGTATGTATGTTTGTGTATTGTAGTGAGTCATATTATTCTGTCATCTTTAGACCACATTAAAAGTTATGTTTTAATATAATCACACTCCCCCCCCCCCCTCTTTTGCCTATTTACCATTGGAGTGCTAGCATAGCCTGAATAGATTTAGAGCTTTGATTCATTTTTCTAAACACACGTTCAGACAATACACTGGCTGCAGGGCAGGCCAGCACCTCCAAGGCGTAAATGGCAAGCTCAGTCCATGTGCCCAATTTGTAGACCCAGAAGTTGAAGGGGCAGACCAATCAGTCAGTACGTGTAGGCGTGTGCACACATACTGCCCCACCATGTCGCACGTCCCCGTGATGTTCACGATCTAATTGGATATCTTCTCTATCAACTTGCGATGTTCGTTTCTGCGCCTACCATGTTGATCATGGTTAGCGGCCAATCAGAGTTCCACGCCGGAGAGGGAGCGTGAGAAAGGGATACCACATCCAAGTGAGGTCAATGGATGAAATTAAATGTGATCAAACGGAAATATGGGAGAAGTTATTAAAACGGAAGAATCTAAGGAAAGGAGGGGGTGCATGGCAATTACCCACTCCCGACTCGGGGAGGTAGTGACAATAAATAACAATACAGGACTCTTAAGATGCCCTGTTATTGGAATGATTAAAAAAAATTATAGGGATATATCACTGGGGTATTTTGGATTTGGAAACGTTAGATAGGACTGCTGCCACTTTGTTGACTAGATAATTTCTGCCTGATCGCACGTCCCTGTGATGTCCATTATCCATTTGGATATCTTCTCTATCAACTTTCAATGTTCTTTTCTGAGCCTACCATGTTGATCACGGTTATTGGCGAATCAGGGTTTCACGCCGAAGGAGAGCGTGAGAAAGAGATATCACATCCAAGGGAGGTCAATGGATGAAATTAAATGTTGATCGAGTGGAAAAGTGCGACAAATTATTGAAGCCGAAGCTTACAAGTATAGGAGTTGGTGCGCGTTAATTAAAGAAGAATTTTTGAAATTTAATTCCCTGTCACCCATGCAGAGAAGGGGTTTGTATACAGCAAAATTGGTAAAATGTAACCTGACAATGTAACAGACGATTTTTTAAAATTTATTTCCCTGTCACCTATGCAGAGCAGGGGTTTAATCACGGCAAAAATGGTCAAATGTAACAGACAAATTATTGAAATGTTTTTACCTGTCTACTAGGTATAGCAGGGGTATATCACAGCCAAAAATTGTTACATTTCACCCGAAAATGTAAAAAACGGGAAACTGAATATCACATCTGTGATTATCAGGCTTCCAGACTCAGGTAAAATGGTGTAAGAGTGGGATTAGATCCACACCACAACCTAAGAGTCCGGACTAAATCCCTATCCAGCTAGCACGTAGGTGTTAATATAACCTGGCAAGGGAAAAAGGACACGGTTCCTATAAATAGACCAGGCACAGGTGCGTCATATGCGGATCTACCTGGCTGGGCGATGTAAAATAGCTAGCGAGTGAAATTAAATCCAATTGGGGGTACAGCATCCACCGGGTGCTAATATATGTGGACGCTCACTCAGCTATCCCCATCAGCCTGCCTAAACCATTAGGTGTTCATTAATGATCACAGACCATATGTGTGTAACTAGATCAGCTGTAGCGCTGCTGGCACACAATAACACCCTGCCTAGAGAACCGTGTCCTAACACAAGATCACCGGCTCAACGCGTCTCGCTATGGCAATGTGAGCCACAATTCATCAGGAGCGAAAATCTCTATTTAACATTGTTTGCCTGTATAGCAGAACAGCCTCACACTTGTGCATGTTAAGGCAACTCGGCGCTGTGATGGCCGTACGCGACCGCTTGAACGCCGGAAAGATATCAAGTCAACCCCGCCTACAGTGGGGGCGTGTGTTAGCACTCGGCCGAATCAGAGAAAGGTGCGTCATCTGACATTTACCCCTGATCCGCCCAGTGCTCTCATCGTAACACACGCCTCCAAATAGCACAGCAAGTGCTTGTATGAAGGGGGAATCGAAGATCACGGCTTACTATCTGCCACCTAAACGCCTCGTTCTGGTGTCAGCATAACAAGGGATCCGAAGTTGGTGACATAACGGTGTGTATATGCATCCAATTCAGAACCGTACACCGGGAAAGCATGGACAAAAACAGTGACACAGATAAAAGCACAGACAACAGAGGGGCAAACGCATAGTCCAAAGCAATTGGACAAAATGTTACCAATAAATAACCCCCCTGAACTTATCAAGCATTTCCATATCAAAGGAACAATCATAGAGATGCAAGAAGCATTAAAGCTTACAGGGGTGCCAGTTCAGATCAACATATATATGCACATAAGGGCAGAAAAAGCATCCAAATTATTGGATACCTATGACTCAAATGAAGCATGAATACGAAATTGCTTCATTTAGCCCATTAGGCTGGATGGTTTGCAATCTAAAGATCCACATAGCCTCTTTTTGAAGCAGTGGTGTATCTATATCTCCACCATGTGTGGATCTTTTGTGCATCACAATACCCTGAACTTTCAATACATCCGGATTCCCAGCATGTGCTTCACGCACATAACGAGACACCGTAGTGTCCCTTGACTTGATATCTTTCAGGCGTTCAAGCGGCCGCGTACGGCCATCACAGCGCCGAATGCCTTAACACGCACAAGTGTGAGGCTGTTCTGCTATACAGGCAAACAATGTTAAATAGAGATTATGTGACTATCAGTCTGGAAGCCTGATAGTCACAGATGTAATATTCAGTTTCCCGTTTTTTGATATAATAAATTATTTATTATTTTCCCCTATACGTCTATTCAGGCAGATAATTTAAAATTTGTTTACCTGTCTACTAGGTATAGCAGGGGTATATCACAGCCAAGAATTGGTGAATTTCACCAGAAAATGCAACAGACAAATTAGTGAAATGTTTTTATTTGTCTACGAGGTAGAGCAGGGGTATATCACACCCAAAAATTGGTGAATTTAGCCCAAGAGTGTAACAAACAAATTTGTGAAATGTTTTTATTTGTCTTCTAGATAGAGCAGGGGCATATTACACCCGAAAATTTGTGAATTTCACCCGAGAATGTAACAGACAAATTAGTGAAATGTTTTTATTTGTCTACTAGGTAGAGAATGGGTATATCACACCCAAAAATTTGTGAATTTCGCCCAAGAGTGTAACAAACAAATTAGTGAAATGTTTTTACCTGTCTACTAGGAATAGCAGGGGTATATCACACCCAAAAATTGGTGAATTTCACCTGAGAATGTAGCAGACAAATTAGTGAAATTTGTTTACCTGTCTACTAGGTATAGCAGGGGTATATCACAACCAAAAATTTGTGAATTTCACCCGAGAATGTAACAGACAAATTAGTGAAATGTTTTAACCTTTCTAATAGGTATAGCAGGGGTATATCACAGCCAAACATTTTTGAATTTCACCCAAGAGTGTAACAAACAAATTTGTGAAATGTTTTTATTTGTCTTCTAGATAGAGCAGGGGCATATTACACCCGAAAATTTGTGAATTTCACCTGAGAATGTAACAGACAAATTAGTGAAATGTTTTTATTTGTCTACTAGGTAGAGCAGGGGTATATCACACCCAAAAATTGGTGAATTTCGCCCAAGAGTGTAACAAACAAATTAGTGAAATGTTTTTACCTGTCTACTAGGAATAGCAGGGGTATATCACACCCAAAAATTGGTGAATTTCACCTGAGAATGTAGCAGACAAATTAGTGAAATTTGTTTACCTGTCTACTAGGTATAGCAGGGGTATATCACAACCAAAAATTGGTGAATTTCACCCGAGAATGTAACAGACAAATTAGTGAAATGTTTTAACCTTTCTAATAGGTATAGCAGGGGTATATCACAGCCAAACATTTTTGAATTTCACCCAAGAGTGTAACAAACAAATTTGTGAAATGTTTTTATTTGTCTTCTAGATAGAGCAGGGGCATATTACACCCAAAAATTTGTGAATTTCACCTGAGAATGTAACAGACAAATTAGTGAAATGTTTTTATTTGTCTACTAGGTAGAGCAGGGGTATATCACACCCAAAAATTGGTGAATTTCGCCCAAGAGTGTAACAAACAAATTAGTGAAATGTTTTTACCTGTCTACTAGGAATAGCAGGGGTATATCACACCCAAAAATTGGTGAATTTCACCTGAGAATGTAGCAGACAAATCAGTGAAATTTGTTTACCTGTCTACTAGGTATAGCAGGGGTATATCACAACCAAAAATTGGTGAATTTCACCCGAGAATGTAACAGACAAATTAGTGAAATGTTTTAACCTTTCTAATAGGTATAGCAGGGGTATATCACAGCCAAACATTTTTGAATTTCACCCAAGAATGTAACGGACAAATTAGTGAAATATTTTACCTGTCTACTAGGTATAGCAGGGGTATATCACAGCCCAAAATTGGTGAATTTCACTCGAAAATGTAACAGACACATTAGTGAAATTTTGTTTACCTGTTTACTAGGTATACCAGTAGTATATTATAGCCAAAAAATCATGAATTTCACCTGAAAATGTAACAAACAAATTATTGAAATGTTTTTATTTGTCTAATAGGTAGAGCAGGGGTATATCACACCCAAAAATTTGTGAATTTCACCTAAGAATGTAACAGACAAATTAGTTAAATGTTTTTACCTGTCTACTAGGTATAGCAGGGGTATATCACACCCAAAAATTGGTGAATTTCACCTGAGAATGTAGCAGACAAATTAGTGAAATTTGTTTACCTGTCTACTAGGTATAGCAGGGGTATATCACACCCAAAAATGTGTTAATTTCACCCGAATATGTAACAGACAAATTAATGTTTTTTTTTTTACCTGTCTACTAGGTATAGCAGTGGTATATCACAGCCAAAAATTGGTGAATTTCACCCGAAAATGTAACAGACAAATTAGTGAAATTACGTAAAATAAAATAAAATACGTACAAATTTTAAAAAATTATCTTGATTTATAAGATGGAGGTCCACATGGAGTAGGAGTTTGAGGAGGCGGTGGACTTAGTGGTGTAGGTGGAAGCGGCGGTGGAGGAGGACGAGGTAGCCAAAACTGTTTTTTGGTTTTAATTGTTATTTTTTTTTTATTAGGGTACACTCCAAAAGAGTGGGAAATATCCAAAATACAACAATGAGCAATTGCTCTGTAGTATAACAATGGCAGGGTTAGGCCGGTATACATGTCTATTCTGCACAAGGTACGGACAAGTCCTGTGGGGTCCATGCCTGGTTCATTTTAATGAACATGAGCTTGTCCACATTGGCTGCGCTTGTCTGTGATAACGCCCCCTGCCGTGCTAAACACATGTTCAGACAATATACTGGCTGCAGGGCAGGCCAGCACCTCCAAGGCGTAAAGGGCAAGCTCAGGCCATGTGCCCAATTTGGAGACCCAGAAGTTGAAGGGGGCAGACCCGTCATTCAGTACGTGTAGGCATGTGCACACATACTGCTCCACCATGTTGCTGAAATTCTGCCTCCTGCTAAGACGTTCCATATCAGCTGGTGGTGCTGGTTGTTGTGGCATGCTGACAAAGCTTTTCCACATTTCGGCCATGCTAACCCTGCCTTCTGAGGTGCTGGTGGTGCCCCAGCTGCATTGGCGACCTCTTCCTCCTCCTCTGCCTTCGCCTTGAGCTTCCACTGTGCCCCCGCTGTCAGGTGGGAATGCCACCAGCAACGCGTCTACCAGCATGCGCTTGTACTCGCAAATCTTACGATCACGCTCCAGTGATGGAATTAAGGATGGTACGTTGCCCTTGTAACGGAGATCCAGCAGTGTGGCCACCCAGTAATCAGCACAAATTAGAATGTGGGCAACTCGGCGGTCGTCTGTGTCCTCTGTATCCCCCCAGCCACGCACCAGTGATGGCCATAAGCTGGTCTGGGTGCTACCCTGCTGTGAACATGGTTCCTCCTCCTCCTCATCCTCCACCTCGTCATCCTCCAGAACTGTGCCCTGGCATATGAGGTGGTGAGTGGGAATGCCGAAGTTACACTGCAGCGCTGACAGGCGAGCAGCAGGAGGGTGAGAACACCGAAAGTTCATACAGACGGCCCACAATTTATGCAGCATCTCTTACATATTGGGGTAATTTTTAAGGAACCGCTGCACCACCAAATTCAGCACATGCGCCAGGCAAGGGATGTGCGTCAAACCGGCTAGTCCCAGAGCTGCTACAAGGTTTTGCTCATTATCGCACACCACCAGGCCGAACTTGAGGCTCACTGGCACCAACCACTCATCGGTCTGTTGTTCCATGCCTGTCCACAGCTCCTGTGCGGTGTGGGCTTTTTCCCCCAAACAGATAAGTTTCAAAACTGCCTGCTGTCATTACCCCCTTGCTGTGCTGAAGTTGGTGGTGAAGGTGTTAAGCTGACCAGATGAGGAGGCGGTAGAGGATGAGGAAGCAGAGTAGGAGGAAGAAGCAACAGGAGGAAAAGAAAAATGGCCTGCAATCCTCGGTGGTGGAAGGACATCCGCCAAACTGCTATCTGCCTCAGGCCCAGCCGCCACTGCATTTACCCAGTGTGCTGTTAGGGAGATATAACGTCCCTGACCATGCTTACTGGTCCAAGTATCCGTAGTTAGGTGGACCTTGCCACAGATGGCATTGCGCAGTGCACACCTGATTTTGTTCCCCACTTGCTTGCGCATGGAAGGGATGGCTCGCCTGGAAAAGTAGTGGCGGCTGGGCACGACGTACTGTGAGACAGCCACCACCATAAGGCTTTTAAAACTCTCTGTATGCACCAGACGAAATGACAGCATTTCAAAGGCCAGTAATTTTGAAATGCTGGCATTCAGGGACAGGGATAGCGGGTGGGTAGGGGGGTACTTCCTCTTTCACTCCAGTGTTTGGGAGATGGAGAGCTGAATGCTCCCTTGGGACATTGTGGAGATGCTTGGTGACCCAGGTGGTGGTGTTGCTGGCAGATCCTCTGTTTGTGGGGTGGCAGGTGCCACTGTCACTCCAGAGGTGGATGAAGAGGCCGAGACTGCAGCAGAAGAGGAAGCAGGAGCCAGAGACCTTTCTTGGTTTTTGAGGTGTCTACTCCACTGCAGCTCATGCTTTACACTTAGATGCCTGGTCATGCAGGTTGTGCTCGAGTTGAGAATGTTTATGCCTCACTTCAGGCTCTGATTGCGCAGCGTGCAAACCACTCGCGTCTTGTCGTCAGCACATTGTCTGAATAACTGCCACGCCAGGGAACTCCTTGGAGCTGGCTTTGGTGTGCTCGGTCCCTTGCTGTGTTGAGCAGTAGCAGGCGTACTCTCTAGGGGACGGCCGCTCCGCTTTTGCACCCTGCTCCCTCTTCTGCTGTGTTGGTGGCTCTGTGCGACCACCGCCTCTTCCTCCGAACTACACAGGTCACTCGCATGACCTTGATTCCAGGCTTCACCCCTGCCCTCCACATCATCTTCCACCCAGTCTTCACCCCTGCCCTCCTTTTCGGTCTGCACACTGCAGAAAGCCCCAGCAGTTGGCACCTGTGTTTCGTCATCATCCGAGACGTGCTGCTGTGGTCCTCCTATGTACTCATCTTGAAACATAAGTGGTTAGGCATCGGCGCACTCAATCTCTTCCACTTCTGGGGCAGGGCTATGTGGATGGCCCTGGGAAACACTGCTAGCGGAGTCATCAAAAAGCAGAAGAGACTGCTGCATGACTTGGGGCCCAGACTGCTTGGCTGATTTGAAAGGGGGTGAGGTGAAAGACTGATGGACATCGGCTGCAGGTGCCAACCCTGATCTTTCAGCAGGAGACTGGGTGGAAGACAATGTAAAGGAACTGGAGGCACTATCAGCAACCCAATCTACTATCGCCTGTACTTGTTCTGGTCTCATCATTCGTAGAGCCGCATTAGGCCCGACCAAATAACGTTGAAGGTTCTGTCACCTACTCGCACCTAAGAAGGTGTTTCACTTGTGTGTGTAGCTGGCACAGATCGACCAGGTCCTCTCCTTGCAACAGGAGCTCCACCAGCAGCACCATGACCGGGGCCATGTCCCTTATTTCACGCTCTCCTCATATTTCTCAAATTTTGGATCTTGCCCAAAATGTGTGTTTTTTTTAATAACAGAATATAACAGCAGTATCTAGCGTGTGTAACTCACACTGACAGATGCAGCAAAGGCTGCAAAATTAAGTATTTTGCCCAAAATGTGTGTTTTTTTAATAACAGAATAGAGCAGCAGTATCTAATGCGTGTATCTCACACTGACAGATGTAGCAAAGGCTGCAAATTTAGTTTTTTGCCCAAAATGGGTGTTTTTTTAAACCCAGAATATTATTGCAGTATTGCAAGTTTGTATTTCACACAGACAAATGCTGCAAAGGCACCAGATGTAGGATATTGCCAAAAATTGGTGTTTTTTAAACCCAGAAAATTATTGCAGTATTTCAAGCTTGGATTTCACACTGACAAATGTTACAAAGGCCCCAGTTGTAGGGTCTTGCAAAAAATGGGTGATTTTTTTAAACCCAGAAAATTATTGAAGTATTGCAAGCTTCTATTTCACACTGACAAATGCAGCATATGTCCCAGATGTAGTATATTGCCAAAAATGGGTGTTTTTTAAACCCAGATTATTATTGCAATATTTCACGCTTTGATTTGAATGTCACAAAAGCACATATGCTGTGCTGTTGCACTGAGCTTGCATAAAATGTCCGCTCCCTCACAGCAGCAGCATCCTATCCATACACTAGTCAGAGCAGAGTAACGTGCAGCGCTACGTAACTCCAGCTTATATAGAGGCTGGGTCACATGCTACACTGGCCAATCACAGCCATGCCATTAGTAGGCATGGCTGTGATGGCTTCTAAGGGCACGAGAGTAAAATGCTTGTTGATTGGCTGCCTTTCAAAAAGTGCCAATAAATCGCCGAACACCGAACTCAAACCTGAACTTTTACTGAAAAGTTTGGGTTCGGGTCCGGGGTCCAAAAATCCTAAAGTTCGGTACGAACCCGATCTTTACAGTTCGGGTTCACTAAACCCTAATCCTGAGTACAGCTGGTAAGAACTGTAGCTAAATCTCAGTGGGAATGGAATTCATGAGGAGACATAAAGTACAGAGAGGACAGACAGGACAGACTGTAGTAATGTAGGCTGTGGTAATAGAGACTGCTCAGCCACATCTCCACCCTCCTCTCTGTATTTAATTTCTCTTCATGAACTCCATTCCCACACAGATTCAGCTGAAGATCATATTAAACTGTATTCAGGATCATAGTCCTGACAAGTAGAGCAGAAAGGAGGATGAGGCAGCTCTTTAGCTCATAGCTTAGTGTTGTGAAGTAACTTGTGCTCCTGTGTGATTAGGACAGGTTTTGTGTGTTCTAATAAGATGGCGGCCGTTTTTTACCCCCTGATGATTGCTCCATAGACGAGCTATTATAACTAATGAAAGGCATTTGAAATTATATTTATAATAACGTAATATTTAAGTATTTTCGGTTATTTTATTTTCTTAATTCTTGGAAAACCTCTTTAAGATTTACAGGAAAGGTAGGTGTATGTGTCGAGTTGTCTACATATAGAAAAATCATGGCAGGAAATACTGTTTTGTATGCGACCAGCACCCATCAAAAATACATCATTAGGGCTCATTCATCAAACTGTGTTTTGTGGTCCGAAAATCGCGGATCCACAAAGCACGAATACCTGCAGAAATGTCCTATCCTAGTCTGTATTTGTGCTGTCAGCATCTTTTGCGGCTTCATTGAGATAATAATAATCATCTTTATTTATATTGCGCCAACATATTCCGCAGCACTTTACAATTCAGGGGTTGATGTACAAACAGTCATAATTAGCATAGCAACAGACAAGTCGATAATTAGAACAAGAGGAATGAGGGCCCTGCTTGCAAGAACTTAAAATCTATGAGGAGATTGGGGTGACACAAAAGGTAAAAGTACTTGTTTTATGCAATGGTCCAGTCATCTTGGGAAAATACGGATATAGAGCTGCATGAGCCAGTCACCAGCCGATATCTAGTGCTTCTGGGTGCATGGTTGTGGTGGAGAGTTTGGTGGAGGATCAGGTTCAGAAAAATGATAAATGGACTATATATGGAGAGGAGTTAGATATAGGGATGTGATAGGCCACCCTAAAAACGTGAGTATTTTGGGAGCACCTAAAACGGTGTATAAATTAATTTAACCTAATTTCTGGGAGTAGGGCATTCCAGAGAACTGGTGCAGCTCAGGAGAAGTCTTGAATCTGAGAGTGAGAGGTTTGGATTATGGAGGAAGTCAGTTGTAAATCACTTGCAGAGCATAGAGAACTAGAAGGGTGGTAGACAAAGATAAGGGAGGAGATGTAGGGGGGTGCAACACTGTGGAGAGCTTTGTGGGTGAGAATTTTAAATTGGATTCTATACTGTATGGGCAACCAGTGCAATAACTGGCAGAGGGCGAAGTCATTGGAGTAGCGGTTAGATCGATACATGACCCTGGCTGCTGCATCAACGATAGACTGAGATGAATGGGAACGCATCTGATCTGCAAAAAATGCAGATCGAATGCAGACCAAAACAACGGCTGTATGCATGAACCCTTAGAGCTATTACTGTTGGGGAAGTTATAAGGATAAAAATTAAATTGTAGTGAAAATGCCCACTTTGAGAGGGAGGCTAGTGAGATGGGGGGCAGATTAACCCTTTCAAGACCAAGCTAGTTTTTACCTCCAGGACCAGGCCATTTTTAGCAAATCTGACATGTGTCACTTTATGTGGTAATAACTTTAAAACTATTTTACTTATCCAGGCCATTCTGAGTTTGTTTTCTTGTCACATATTATACTTCATGACAATGGTAAAATTGATTCAAATTTTTTATTTTTTTTTATAAAAAAAATACCAAATTTACAAAAAAGTTGGAAAATTAGCAAATTTTCAAATATCAATTTCTCTACTTTTATAATAGACAGTAATACCTACAAAAATAGCTATTACTTTACATTCTCCAGATGTATAGTTCATGTTTGGATCATTTTGTGAATGCCATTTTATTTTTTGGGGACGTTAGAAGACTTAGAAGTTTAGAAGCAAATCTTGAAATTTTTCAGGAAATTTCCAAAACACACTTTTTAAGGAGCAGTTCAGGTCTGAAGTCAATTTATAAGGCTTACATAATAGAATCCACCCAAAAATGACCCCATTTTAGAAACTACACCCCTCAAGGTATTCAAAACTGATTTTACAAACTTTGTTTACCCTTTAGGTGTTCCACAAGAATTAAAGGAAAATGGAGATGTAATTTCAGAATTTCACTTTCTTGGCAGATCTTCCATTTCAATCTATTTTTTCCAGTAACAAAGCAAGGGTTAACAGCCAAACAAAAATCAATATTTATTACCCGGATTCTGTACATTATAGAAACACCCCATTTGTGATTGTAAACTGCTGTACTGGCACACGGCAGGGTGCAGAACGGAAGGAATGCCATATGGTTTTTGGAGGGCCATGTCACATTTGAAGATCCCCTGATGCAGCCCTAGAGTAGAAACTCAGAAAAAAGACCACATTTTGGAAACTACGGGATAAGGTGCCAGTTTTGTTGGTACTATTTTAGGGTACATATGATTTTTGGTTGCTCTATATTACACTTTTTGGCACCATTTTTATTTTTTGTTAATTATAATGTTCATCTGACAGGTTAGATCATGTGGTATTTTTATATAGCAGGTTGTCACGGACGCAAAAATACCAAATATGACTTTTTTAGGGTCCATTCACACGTCCTGTTTTTTTTCATCCTGAAAAACGGTCCGTTTTTTGCGGATCCGTTGTTCCTGAAAATGTTTCCGTATGTCATCCGTTTTTTGCGGATCCGCAAAAAACGGAAACATGTATACATTTCAATAATCAAATAAAGTTGTTTGGATTTCTTTGAAAAAAAATTGAAAAAAAAATAAAAAATTGTTATGTGTTTCCAGGAACGGAATCCGCAAAAAACGGATGACATACGGAATGACATCCGAATGTCATCCGTTTTTTGCGGATCCATTGACTTTGTATTGTACCAGGATCCGATTTTTCAGGACAAGAATAGGACATGTTTTATATTTAAACGGACATGCGGAACGGAATAACGGAAACGGACAGCACACATTGTGCTGTCCGATTTTTTCCAGGACCCATTGAAAATGAATGGGTCCAGATCTGGTCCTGATCTGTTCCTGAAAAAACGGAACAGATCAGGAAAGAAAAAACGGACGTGTGAATGGACCCTTTGGCTGTTTCAGTTTTACATAATAAAAAATTTTTGAAAAAAAAATTTTTTTGGTATCTCCATATTCTTGAAGCCATAGTTTTTTTTTATTTTTAGGTGACTGTCTTATGTAGGGTCTAATTTTTTTCGAGATGAGATGACGGTTTTATTGGTACAATTTTGCATGACTTTTGGAATGTGCATGACTTTTTGATCGCTTGGTATTACACTTTTTGTGTACCTAATATGTATACTTTTATTTATTTATTTACGTCTTACACAATAACAGCATTTTTGAAACAAAAAAATAATAATTGCAAATAGATAGATAAATTGGACTGGCACTCTGTATGTGTGGTATAATATGGATAAAATGAATAGATATGCAATATAAAGTGATCACGCAATTTAATTCACAAAAACTCAAATCACAATAAAATCACAAAAAATACATAATTGTAAAATTTGATATAAAAGTAGAGTCTATGGTTTAAAGCAAAGTGAAAAACTGCAACAGCAATAATATATGATGCTTCATAGGGATAGTACAATAATGAGTTTTTTTGATCAAATAAATCCAATAATGTTCCTTTATCTGAGGTTCTTTTCATATGAAAGAAAAAACTGGTTAGATGTCGTTCCTCTCAGGAAGCATACATGTAAGGTTACCGCTTAGTTGTTCAGTTGTCAATAGTATGGATACCGCTTAGTTGTGCGGTTGTCAATAGTATCCACAATTTGAAGAGGGCTTCATTGGAAAATAGGTTCCCAAGATAACTTTGGTCAAAACCCGATTGAGTGGGTAAATAAAGTGCTGTGTGCTCTAAGATGGAAAAGCTGGATCTTACCTTGACCCAGATGGTGATTCAAAGTATGGACTGATACCGCATACCTGACTTTTTGTTCTGCTATAATATACGTAGTCCCGCGTTATTCAAGCCAACGCCGAGGTCGCATGGTCTGTGGTGTACCTCTTGCTTGGTTTGTATTGAGGTATCGTCAGAGCTGGTGTCCGGACTGTTCGTATCCCAGAACGCCCACACGTCACGTGATCTGTGACGTACCTCTAGTTCGTGACTATGGCGAGGTATCGCAGGAGCTGTGGTCAGCGGTTTCTGTATGGAAGAATTCTTTTCACTGGAGCGCTCCAATTTTTCAAAAGTATTCACAGACTTTGTATCATCTGTAAGAAGGCCTCGATCGAAGTGGGAGCTATCAACTTAGTGGCAAGTTTTTTCGCATTGGTTTTTATTTTACTTTTTTTTTACAGTGTTCACGTGAGGTGTTGGGTCATGTGATATTTTTATAGAGCCGGTCTATACAGATGCAGCGATATGTAATATGTCTACTTTTCTTTTTTCCCCTATTTTTTGCTTTTTTTTTTGCTTTATTTTCGAACAAGGATGCTTTTTTTACTTGAAACAAAAATTTTTATTATAAAAACCCCCCACTTTATTTGACTTTTTATATTTATCCCACTGTGGGACTTCATCTTTTCAAGGTTTGATCCCTGTACATTCTGTATTGTACTGAATTGAACTGTCAGCGTCTCACACAGTGAGACACTGACAGTTGCTTAAGAGACCAAGCGTTCAGGCTGGATCTCCAGGGCTTCCGTACGCTGGCAGCTCCAATGCCTGTGTAAGGCATTAGCGCTGCCATGGCAACCATCGACCCCCTGCAAGTGCAGCGCGGGGGGGGGGGGGGGGCGATGGAGTCAGAGAGAGCCCCCTCCCTCTGTATACCCCGCCGCACATGAAAGGGTTAATCCGCCGGCATCACCTCAAACACCGATGCAGCAGGGGCCCGGCTATCAGTAAAAGCTGGGCCCGTGCTCCGGATCGGGCGGGTGCAGCTCCTGCACCCACCCAATCCCATCATGTACATGCACATGAGGATGCGGCAAGGAGCCGCATTCGCTAACGTACATGTATGTGATAATGCGGAAGGGGTTAAAGAAATTAGGAAGTTGGAAGTTCAAACGAGCCAAAAATATTGCAGCAAATAGAGATTGATCCAAAGTTACATTAATTGTAACTCCGATAATCTTGTTTATATCATTTTTTGTAGAGCTTACAATAAATAATACATTGGTTGGACATCTAGACGTTTAAAAAAACATATCCTTGAGCATTTAAATGACTTTACAAACTACAAAAATAAAAATGTATCCATTCTCTCACAACATTTTATTTCTATGCATGATAGATCTGTCAAATATTTCAGAGAAGTGGGGATCGAAAAGGTGAAGATACCCCAGAGACAGGGTGATCATAAACCAATGCTTTTCAATAGAGAGGCATATTGGATTTTTCACTGTAATTGTAGCTTTATGTAATCCATTTAGCTCGTAAGCTTGTATTGAACTATTTATTTGTACATGCTTTTCTTACAGTCCATATATACAAGCAGCATATTATTTGTTTTAACTGGTACACGTTATTTTAGCAGTTAATTTGTATGTGTTTCTTTATTAATGAAATAGTTAAACATTTGGGGGATGGTTTGTTCTACCCTTCACACATGTGCAATCTATGTCTACAATCATGAGTGAACCTAACCAAAGAGTATATATATATTTGCCTATATCAAGATTTGTATAAGCGATCAAAACATGCTGGTTATAATTGCTGCGCTGTTGCCTATGGAACATTATTATTTTATGTTACATTTGTAACAAAGTTCATGTTCTTTTTTAATCATGGTGCTGGATTATAACTTTTTATGGATCAGTCATATCAGCCACAGATGTTACCCCCTTTGACCAACATTTATTTTAAAGGAGTTTTCCAGGATGTTTAAGTGGTAACCTATCCTTTGAATGGGTCTTCAGTATTTGATCGCTGGGGGTTCCACACCCAGGACACACCCCCATCCCTACGTTCAGCTGTTTGAGAAGGCACTGGTACTCGCAGTAGCCTTCTTTCAGATTTGCCTTATTGAACACATGGTCTAGACATAGCTCAGCCCCTTTATTGTGAAACGATACGACGCAAAGCTGCAGTACAATGTATAGCGCTGTGCTTGGTGAACAGAGGGAAGGTTGCGGCAGTACTGTGAGGTCCTTCTCAAACAGCTGACTGGTGGGGGTCCTGGGTGTCAGACCCCCTCCGATTAGACACTGATAACCTATCCAGAGGATAGGCAATCAGTAAAAAAATCCAAGAAAACCCCTTTAAGGTGAAATGGCAAGTGTTCATTATAACTAAAATGAACAAAGTATTTGAAAATTCGGCTGCTTTGCCGAATTTTGCAAAAAAAATTTAGTTCACGATGAATAACCTTATCACGAAGCGCATATCTTTGTAAGTAGTGGGTGCAATGACAGGGAGTGGCAATTGCACCGCTCCCTGTCATTGTACCCCACAGATCGCGTTCATACATGATCGCAGCATATAATATATACTCTCATCTAAAGAATTATTAGGAACACCATACTAATACGGTGTTGGACCCCCTTTTGCCTTCAGAACTGCCTTAATTCTACGTGGCATTGATTCAACAAAGTGCTGATAGCATTCTTTAGAAATGTTGGCCCATATTGATAGGATAGCTGTCACGGACGGTGTCATGCACACACACTCCAGGAAATCATTATGGGGAGGAATTTAAAGGGAAGCAATCAGTCCAACTACATGACAGCTGAGAGAGGCTAACGAGATGAGGAACTGAATACCACAACAAAGAAAACTCAAGGAGGAGGTTCTGAAAGGCCTCTGTCAGAGCTTCTCAGCTGTCTGGTTGTGACAATAGCATCTTGCAGTTGATGGAGATTTGAGAGATGCACATCAAGGGCACGAAGCTCCCGTTCCGCCACATCCCAAAGATGCTCTATTGGGTTTAGATCTGGTGACTGTGGTGGCCATTTTAGTACAGTGAACTCATTGTCATGT
This sequence comes from Bufo gargarizans, assembly GCF_014858855.1. NCBI lineage: Eukaryota > Metazoa > Chordata > Amphibia > Anura > Bufonidae > Bufo > Bufo gargarizans. Next base: position 166,697,901 of record NC_058084.1, read on the forward strand.
TCAAGAAACCAATTTGAAATGATTCGAGCTTTGTGAATGGTGCATTATCCTGCTGGAAGTAGCCATCAGAGGATGGGTACATGGTGGTCATGAAGGGATGGACATGGTCAGAAACAATGCTCAGGTAGCCCGTGGCATTTAAACGAAGGCCAATTGGCACTAAGGGGCCTAAAGTGTGCCCAGAAACACAGTGGTAACAAGGCATGATGGATACATGTTCTCATTCTGTTTACGCCAAATTCGGACTCTACCATTTGAATGTCTCAACAGAAATCAAGACTCATGAGACCAGGCAACATTTTTACAGTCTTCAACAGTCCAATTTTTGTGAGCTCGTGCCAATTGTAGCCTCTTTTTCCTATTTGTAGTGGAGATGAGTGGTACCAGGTGGGGTCTTCTGCTGTTGTAGCCCATCCGCCTCAAGGTTGTGCGTGATGTGGCTTCACAAATGCTTTGCTGCATACCTCGGTTGTAACAAGTGGTTATTTCAGTCAACGTTGCTCTTCTATCAGCTTGAATCAGTCGGCCCATTCTCCTCTGACCTCTAGTATCAATCAGGCATTTTTCACCCACAGGAATGGTGCATACTGGATGTTTTTCCCTTTTCACACCATTCTTTGTAAACCCTAGAAATGGCTGTGCATGAAAATCCCAGTAACAGAGCAGATTGTGAAATACTGGCACCAACAACCATGCCACGCTCAAAATTGCTTAAATCACCTTTCTTTCCCATTCTGACATTCAGTTTGGAGTTCAGGAGATTGTCTTGACCAGGACCACAACCCTACATGCATTGAAGCAACTGCCATGTGATTGGTTGACTAGATAATTGCATTAATGAGAAATAGAACAGGTGTTCCTAATAATTCTTTAGGTGAGTGTATATATAACATAGTATAAAATTCAATTAAATAAAAAAAACATACTTGCCTGATTCATTTCCTTGCAACAGGCCAGCCGCCACCATCTTGCTTGAAGATCTTGCCTGAAATCTCAGGCGGCCCGAGATTACGTCATTACGCCAGCCAGTATGATGACGTCATACATCACCGCACATGGGATTTTGAGTGAGATCTTCAAGCAAGATGGAGGTGGCCGGCTCGTCGCAAGCAAATAGATCAGGTAGGTATGATTTTTTTAGATATTTTTTTGCACTATTTCAGTTTAAATCAATTCGTTTCCACGAAGTACAAGGAAATTCAGCTTTGTGGCGAATTGAACTTATTCTGAAATTTGGATCGAAACAAATTTATTTGACATTCACCTACTGTATGTACATAAAACTATTCCCCGAAAACATTGCAGTTCTCTTTTCACTGATACTTCATATAATACATATAGCTCCAGACACAATTCATACAGCTACATTTTTACTGCCAAATCAAAAATAGAAACATTTACCTATGAAATCTATGGAGGAGATTCACCATAATATGTTGATCCTTTGTTGCTACAAATTGCATACCTTTTTTCTTACTCATGTAAGTAATGGATTTTTTAATTCTCTAGTTGATGTTTCCTGTACTCCTATCAATGATGTCATTTAGCAGCATATACTCAAACATGTCATTCAGAAAAAAAGATATTCCTGGCATAGCACATGAAAAGGTCTGGCCAGATTAGGGATGATAGCACATGGACTAAGGGTAGGTTTCTTCTTACATCCAGATGGATCATGTTTGTATCTTGGCAGGAAATTCAATGTGATGGCTTTTAGATCAAATGCTAAGTTTCTTAAGGACAAGGATTTCTAGGCAATTGGCAATTGTACTGTTATTGATTTAGAGATTTGCTCAAGTTAACTACAGGAAGCATTGATGGTCCAGTCAACACCCACAAAAAAACTAATCTTACTCTTTTTTCATGACAATCGTTTAAAGAATAACTCATTAAAACAGATGCACAGATATTGGCTTGCATTTGACCTATTAATTACTTATGACAAGGATAATATATTGAGCTGAAGTTGAATCAAGTCGGCTCTTTAATTTACTGTACACTCTTTGAAAAGTTTTAACATTTTTCAACATTTTTTTTCCTGGCTTTACAGTGTGGAAATACTGATCCCATCTCAGAAACTAAGGGATATTTATGTACAGACCACTTATTACAAGCTTGGACAAACTGCTTCATTGTCATATCTCCTGGCCAGATAACTCATGTTTGGCCAAATCCAGCAAACTCTTAAAATGCTAAGTATTTGTGTAACCACCCAATTCCTATTGCTATTCTGGATGTGAATGATTTGCAAAAGGCCATATGCTAGTTAATTAAAAATAACAAATGACTGTACCTTGAAACCATTTTTATTCTGAGGAAACTTGTGAGAAAATGTCATTGGCATGCCCCCCTTGAAAATGTTAGATTGGCAAACAGAAGCATTTATCACATTCTATGGCTCCCACAAACACACTAGGGTAAATGATATTCTCTACATTTACGACACACCCTATTAGCTTTTGGGACACATTAAATTCCTTGACAAATTGACCAGCTATAACACTGTGATGTTCCCTCTATTTAATAACTTCATCTTCCAGAAAGTGTTTTCATTTTTTTCCCTCTAGCCTTAAAAACAACAGCAGCACCCGATCTCTTCATTTCTCAGCTTCCCTTTTTGTGTCTGTTTCACAGCGAGTGTGTTATTTCATCAATCTCCATAGAAGTATTACAAGCTGAAGGTGAAAGGTTGAACATTTACATATTTGTCACCACAATAGCACATTGCAGGTTATTATGTTAATCATTTCTTGTTTGATCTGGAACTATTTGTTCCTATATGAAGAACATTACATGAATTACAAAAAATCTAGCAGCTTAATACAACCAAGTAAGGAATATCCTACCAATCTAAAGATGGGATTTAACATTAAACAGTGGTGCCCAGCTGGCAGTTCAGTGGGCCATGGTGCCGAGTTGTGCAGTCCAGCCCTAAATACCTGGCAGCTAGATAAGCAGCATTGCCTTTTCCACAGTGGCATCGCTATCTTAACTGCAGTGGTAACAGCCCAGTGCCCAAAGGAAACCAAAGGCCCCTGTGGGACATAAGAAGGCAATAGTATTATAAATAGCCCATGTGTCATGCCCTGCTCAGGTTATGTGCGGAGGTCTGCAGGTTAGCAGCACGTGTGTAGTTTTTTTTTGTTTGTTTTGGGTTTGGAGATGAGCTGTATCCGCCTCCCTTCAGGTGCACTGGGTGGGGTCATTTGTGTCAGTTTAAATTACGCCCCTTCCCAGTGTTCTGTGTGGGTTTTAGCTTCTATCTTGCTCTGAGGAAAGGTGGATTTGCTGTTTCTGCTCTGCTACAAGATGAGCTGGTTTTGGTTTCCTTTTTGTGTCCTGTCTAGGCTGTTAGAGAGACACCTGCCTCCTCCAGGACCTGATGAAGCAGGCTCCCTCTTTCCCCCTTTCCACCATCTTAGCGACTTTAGGGAATCTCAGCCTTAGGCACGGGGGCACGTTGATTCCCACCTTCTGGGTCTGAACATGGGCACAGAAGTCCAGGGAGAGCTGGTAGGGAATTGTCAGGAGGTGACCTTTATCCCCAGCTTCTGGCCTAGATGCTTGTTTTGCGGTTTTCTGTGTGTTTTTTTTTTGTATCTTGTATCCTACCCACCGTGACACCATGGTACAGTAGTTTGGGAGACCTGTGAAATATTTGGCGTTTGAGCTTACCTCTGCTCCTCTAGTTTATTAATTCATGAGAATAAAGTAGCGAGTGCAAACTTTTTGCAAGAACTGGGGCAGATTTTCTAAACCTTTAGATAGCATAAAGAGGTTGTTTAGACATGCACTAAATCTATTGCAGTGGCTCAGACTGGATGATAAATGTGGTACAGGGATAGACACTTTTGTAAATTGAGAAATCATTTTTAACCCCTTCACGTCTGCAATCTGTATATATACGTGATAGCTGCACATACCCCGTGCAGCTACCACGTATATAAACGTTCTGGCAGCTCTTTAATCCAAGCGCTGCAAAGCGCTTGGATTAAAGCTTCTGCCCCTGCCCTGTATGCTGTCACGGACAGCATACAGTGCAGTAATGCCGGCAAGGGACCAATCAGAGTGGCCCCTTGCCGGCAATCGATCCGATTGGTTAGTCTGTGCAGACTAACCAATCGGATCGCGGCAGTGTTAAATGCCGGTTTCAGGCTCTGATCTGCGCTCTGCAGATCAGAGTCTGAAAGCAGATAGTGTACCTCATGCCCCCCGATTTGTGCCCCTCCAAGCACTTAGTGCAGATCTGTGCCCCCTCATCTGTGCCCCGCTGATCTGTGCCCATGCACTTATGCGGTCCGCCGCCTCCCCGCCCCCTGCATTAATTTTCAAGCCGCCCCTCCTGCCCGCCTCCCTCGATATTATGGGCAGCCTCCCGGAACCCCCCTCTTTCCTGCGCTGCCCCCCCAACCCCCCTGCTGTGTGCGATGGCGGCGGCTCAATTACTGAGCCGCCGCCATCAGCAGAGAGTGTCAGCTCTATGCTGACACTCTCCTGTAACCCCTATAGATGCCGCGGTTGCGGCATCCATGGGGTTAACAGAGGGAGGGAGCTCCCTCTCTCCACCATCGGGGCTGCAGCGCTGTGATTGCAGCACCCGATGGTTGCCATGGCAACCGGACGCTTTGCAAAAGCGTCTGGTTGCCATGGCAAAGGCGTCCAGTGCTGCCACCTACAGGCAATCTGGAAGTACTATACTTTGCAATGCAAGAGCATTGCAAAGTATAGTACAACTATCAGCCCCACTGGATCTTCAAGATCCAAGAGGGAACTGATAAAAAAAAAGTGAAAATAATAAAAGTAAAAATAAATAAATAAATAAATAAAAATGTAAATTAGAAAAAAGAAATTGCCTTTTCCTATAAAAAAATGAAAAAATAAAATAAAATACACATATTAGGTGTCGCCGCGTCCGTAACGACCATCTCTATAAATATATCACATGATAGACCCCGTCCGATAAACACCATAAAATTAAAATTAAAAAAACTGTGCCAAAAAAGCTATATTTGTCACCTTACATCACAAAAAGTGCAACAGCAAGCGATCAAAAAGGCGTATGACCCCCAAAATAGTACCAATCAAACCGTCACCTCGTCCTGCAAAAAATGATACCCTATTTAAGACAATCGCCCAAAAAATAAAAAAGCTATGGCTCTCAGACTATAGAGACACTAAAACATCATTTTTTGGGTTTCAAAAATGCTATTATCGTGTAAAACTTAAATAAATAAGAAAAAGTATACATATTAGGTATTGCCACGTCCGTAACGATCTTCTCTATAAAACTATCACATGACCTAACTCCTCAGATGAACGCTGTAAAAATAAATAAATGAAAACTGTTCCAAAACAGCCAATTTTTGGGTCACCTTGCCACATAAAGTGTAATAATGAATGATCAAAAAATCCTATGTACCCAAAAATGTACCCATAAATGGTACCAATAAAAACCTCAACACTTTCTGCAAAAAATGAGCCCCTGCACAAGACGATCGGCACAAAAATAAAAAACATATGGCGTTCAGAAAACCAATCCAGCACAATTTACCTTCCAAAAACCATATGGCATTCCTTTCCTTCTGCGCCTGCAGTGTGCCCGTACAGCAGTTTACGACCACATGTGGGGTGTTTATGTAAACCGCGGAATCAGGGTAATAAATTATGAGTTTTGTTTGGCTGTTAACTCTCAATTTTGAAATTTCATCTCCATTTTCCTTTAATTCTTGTGGAACGCCTAAAGGGTTAACAAAGTTTTTAAAATCAGTTTTGAGTAACTTTAGGGGTGTAGTTTCTACAATGGGGTCATTTATGGGGGTTTCCACTATGTAAGCCCCACAAAGTGACTTCAGACCTGAACTGGTCCTTTTAAAAAGTGGGTTTTGGAAATTTTCATAAAAATTATAAGAATTGCTTCTAAACTTCTAAGCCTTCTAACGTCCTAAAAAAATAAAATGACATTTCCAAAATGATGCCAACATAAAATAGACATATGGGGAATGTTAAGTAATAAATATTTTATTAGGTATCACTTTCTGTTTTAGAAGCAGAGAAATTGAAATTTGGAAAATTGTGAATTTTTCCACATTTTTGGTAAATTTGGGATTTTTTCCTAAATAAAGGTGAAATTTATTGACTCAAATATATGACTATCATGAAGTACAATGTGTCACGAGAAAACAATCTCAGAATGGCATGGATAAGTAAAAGTGTTCCAAAGCTATTACCACATAAAGTGACGCATGTCAGATTTGAAAATTTTGACCTGGACACTGGAGCATCAATGACCCTTGGTCATGAAAGGGTTAAGCCAGATATATGGTACAAACCGGATTCCAAAAAAGTTGGGACACTAAACAAATTGTGAATAAAAACTGAATGCAATGATGTGGAGATGGCAAATGTCAATATTTTATTTGTAATAGAACGTAGATGACAGATCAAACGTTTAATCCAAGTAAATGTATCATTTTAAAGGAAAAATACGTTGATTCAAATTTTCACAGTGTCAACAAATCCCAGAAAAGTTGGGACAAGTAGCAATAAGAGGCTGGAAAAAGTAAATTTGAGCATAACGAAGAGCTGGAAGACCAATTAACACTAATTAGGTCAATTGGCAACATGATTGGGTATAAAAAGAGCTTTTCAGAGTGGCAGTGTCTCTCAGAAGCCAAGATGGGTAGAGGATCACCAATTCCCACAATGTTGCGCAGAAAGATAGTGGAGCAATATCAGAAAGGTGTTACCCAGCGAAAAATTGCCAAGACTTTGCATCTATCATCATCAACTGTGCATAACATCATCGGAAGATTCAGAGAATCTGGAACAATCTCTGTGCGTAAGGGTCAAGGCCGTAAAACCATACTGGATGCCCGTGATCTCCGGGCCCTTAAACGACACTGCACCACAAACAGGAATGCTACTGTAAAGGAAATCACAGAATGGGCTCAGGAATACTGCCAGAAACCATTGTCAGTGAACACAATCCACTGTGCCATCCGCCGTTGCCAGCTGAAACTCTACAGTGCAAAGAAGAAGCCATTTCTAAGCAAGATCCACAAGCTCGGGCGTTTTCACTGGGCCAGGGATCATTTAAAATGGAGTGTGGCAAAATGGAAGACTGTTCTGTGGTCAGACGAGTCACAATTCAAAGTTCTTTTTGGAAATCTGGGACGCCATGTCATCCGGACCAAAGAGGACAAGGACAACCCAAGTTGTTATCAACGCTCAGTTCAGAAGCCTGCATCTCTGATGGTATGGGGTTGCATGAGTGCGTGTGGCATGGGCAGCTTGCATGTCTGGAAAGGCACCATCAATGCAGAAAAATATATTTAGGTTCTAGAACAACATATGCTCCCATCCAGACGTCATCTCTTTCAGGGAAGACCCTGCATTTTTCAAGAAGATGATGCCAGACCACATTCTGCATCAATCCCAACATCATGGCTGCGTAGAAGAAGGATCCGGGTACTGAAATGGCCAGTCTGCAGTCCAGATCTTTCACCTATAGAGAAGATTTGGCGCATCATAAAGAGGAAGGTGCAACAAAGAAGGCCCAAGACGATTGAACAGTTAGAGGCCTGTATTAGACAAGAATGAGAGAGCATTCCTATTTCTAAACTTGAGAAACTGGTCTCCTCGGCCCCCAGACGTCTGTTGAGTGCTGTAAGAAGAAGGGGAGATGCCACACAGTGGTGAAAATGGCCTTGTCCCAACTTTTTGGGTATTTGTTGACACCATGAAATTCTGATTCAACATATTTTTCCCTTAAAATGGTACATTTTCTCAGTTTAAACTTTTGTTCTGTGATTTATGTTCTATTCTGAATAAAATATTAGAAGTTGGCACCTCCACATCATTGCATTCAGTTTTTATTCACAATTTGCATAGTGTCCCAACTTTTTTGGAATCCGGTTTGTACAATTTTGGAGCATCGCTTTATCAGACTAGGCATAGAAACGTTCTTAAAACCTAGATGCGCCAAATTGCCCCACTTTTTGGTGCAATTTACTCCAATGACATTAGTAAATGTGGACCATTAGGCCTACATCGAAGAAAAAAATTTGTTGAAATATAGATCAGTTGGAAAAGTGCTAGGAAGGAATTTCTAAGGGTACTTTAACACTTGTGGCAGAGGATTCCGGCAGGCAGTTCCGGACGCAATGCGGATCCGTCTGACAAATGCATTGAAATACCAAATATGTCTCTCCGGTGTGATCCGGAAAAACGGATACAGTATTATTTTTTTTTCACAGATTTAAAGGTCTGCGTATGCGCGGACCGGAAGAACGGATCCGTCAATGCAGCAATTTTAATGCCGGATCGGCACTAATACATTTCAATGTAAATTAATGCCAGATCCGGCATTCCTGCAAGTATTCAGGATTTTTCAGGAGAAAAATGCAGCATGATGTGGTATTTTCTCCGGCCAAAAAACTTAAGAGGGACTGAACTGATGCATCCTGATGCATACTGAACAGAATGCTGACGGAACTCAATACCGGAAAAGAAAAACACTAGTGTGAAAATACTCTAAGACATGGGGCTTAGGGGGAATGCATTATGGTGAGTGTCAATTTAATAAAACATTAGTCAACTTTTCTTGCAGTAGGCAGTGCACCAAAATTATCCCAAAGGGAGCTGCATAAATTCATACAGAAAATCACAATATAGCTTAGAAGGAGACAAAAAGAATTGAAGGCCTATCTAACCTCAGCAAATGCCCAATTCTTCAAAAAGTATCAGAAAGGGCAAAACTTGGTTTCATGGGAGAATTTTAAAGTGCAAACCAGTGCTTTTCAAATGGAACATCGATGCTTTACATTCCCATGCCCAAGTAAATATCACCTGGATCAACCCAAAGCCATCTATGGCTAGAGATGAGTCTTTGGTTAGCAGAGGTCCTATTATGTTTAATGTAAAGTATATATGTATATATATATATATATATAAGCAAAAAAACAGAACAGCACCTCCTGAGACAAATCGCAGGTGCAAGCTACCCTGCAATAATACAGCAAACAAATAAAGTAGCAGCACACCACTAAGTGCACTAAGACTGAGTATACAGGTGAATGTTTGAACAGGGTCAAATACATGACGCCAATATTTACTGCAAATGCAGTGAAGAAGCGCATATTATTGATCAAAAATATGTCGGGCCCACCTACCAGACGACAAGGTAGCTTCTTATCAGGTGGGACCTACTCTAACATGGAGGGTCCAGCTCCATTTTCACTCTGATTTAAAAACACCAAGGGCTGGGGGATGGGCGGGGAGTGCTAAGTTCCAAAGAGGATGCCTAGTCCTCTATAATATACATATAAGCAAAAAAACGGAACAGCACCTCCTGAGACAAATTGCAGGTGCAAGCTACCCGGCAATAATACAGCAAACAAATAAATTAGCAGCACACCAATAAGTGCACTAAGACTGAGTATACAGGTGAATGTGTAAACAGGGTCAAATACATGACGCCAATATTTACTGCAAATATTGGCGTCATGTATTTGACCCTGTTCACACATGAACCAGGAGCAACAAAGCAGGAACCGAAGGATGGGGCAGAGGCGTAGTCAGACAGGCAGAAGGTCAGGGCAGGCGGCACAGGTACAGGTCAGGCAATCTGGGTTGGCAACAGGAGAGATAAAGAATGCATGCAGAGGTCAGATGATAAGCAGAGTCCAGGGACAAAGTATAGGCCAGGAACACAAGTGGTTATCAAGCTCTTTAGAAACAGACTAGAACCTTGACACACAGGCATCTAGGAAAAGGGCTGAGCCCCTTAAGTATGTGTATAAGTATGTGTAGGAGAGACGTTTCTTGATGTCCAGGATGTCCTTGACTTCAAATACCTCATCAGCATTCTCTGATACCGGAATTGGAGTAGAAGGATCCATTGAGAAACTATTAAAGACCACTGGTTTCAGTAAGAAGACATGGAAGGCATTGGTAATACGCAGAGAGGGAGGTAGACGTAGCTTTTATGTCACTTCGTTGATCCTCTTTGATACTTCAAAGGGTCCAAGTAACCTGGGAGCAAACTTAAAACTGGGGACCCTTAAGTGGATGTTTTTGGAGAAAAGCCATACCTTATCTAAAAAAGGAATCCGCAGCTTGTACCCCGGAAGATGCAGGAACAGGAAGAGGAGTACGAGGATGTTGACTGAAAACGACAAAGAATGGAAAAGATCGAGTATACTCACTAGTGTGGTTGTTATAGGAGATTGGAGAACTCTGCCCAAGGTAGCAGTTGTACCCAGTTGTTGTGTTGAGAGGAAACAAAATAGTAACATAGTAACAAAGTATATAAGGCTGAAAAAATACATTTGTCCATCCAGTTCGGCCTGTTATCCTGCAAGTTGAAGGCAAAAAAAAAATATGTGAGGTAGAAGCCAATTTTCCCCACTTAAGGAGAAAAAAACTCCTTCCTGACTCCAATCAGGCAGTCAGAATGAACATAAGCCCCCCAGAATGGTAGGTTAGATAAATAAGCATTTAGTATCAATCCTGGTAAGGGCACATACAATATAGGAAAAGGTACTAATAAATAAAAGGAATACAATTCCAAAATAGGCAAATACCTATTAATGCCAAAACAACATAAGTGGGCAGAACATAAAAAGTCAATAAACACAACCTGTGTGCATTCTCATAAATGACATGAGTAGTTCGGCCCACAGACCCATACCATGCAAGTAGTGGTGAAATGAAAAAAGTCTAACCACACAGGGTATGTAGGTATAAGGGGGAGGCAGCAAAAGCAGCCTACCCCCCTATGAGAAAAACCTGTGACCAGGCACCACAAAATAGCATGCATGAGCAATGAACAAACCACCTAGGTCAGTGATGGCTAACCTTGGCACTCCAGCTGTGATGAAACTACGACTCCCAGCATGCTCCATTTATTTCTATAAAGTTCTGAGAGCAGCCAAGCAAGCTGGGTATCTTGGGAGTTGTAGTTTTACCACAGCTGGAGTGCCAAGGTTAGCCTTCACTGACCTAGGTGATAGTAAAAAATATGCAATAATACTAACCAAGCTGGGGGGGCCAGAGAGCCCGACGTACGTGTCACAACACTCTCTTCCTCAGGGGGCGTGTCATACCCTTCACTGTCTATCCCTTATATACCCCTCCCATTAGGTTAACTACTGGAACATCTGAACTGCCCGGGGAACGCTGGTTACCTGCGCAATACTGGCATGTGACCACCAGGATCACATGACCCACATCACGTGACAAGTCACATGATTGGAGTTACACATCTATGCCACACTTCTTCGCGCTGCGTCAATCTGGTAATACAGCGGAAGAAGAAGTAAACACCCCAAAAAAGATAGCCTGCACTATGTTGGAAGTGGGCAACATCGCCCAACAATACTACAAGTCGGGATCCTCAGTCCAATACATATCTGCTGGAGATTCAATGCCAGATAATAATAGTGCATGTACTAAAATAGATATATTTTAACATAGCCTATAAAGAGCATATCTATATATAAATATCTAAAAAGTATATACATCTAAAAGACATAACTCCTAATGGTCATAATATATAATGCCTGTGGTGATAAAGCCTAAACACTAATCATATTCCCACAATGTAAAATTAATAGTGGACAAACAACTGCATATGTATACATAATTAAGAGTAAAAATCATGTAATTTCATGTGTGACATGATCTAATTATAAATTCATAATTAGAAAGACAATATAAAGTGCAAGTGCCACAGTGCAAAGTGATTGGTGCAAGAGGTGAACACACACAAAAAGACATAATTAAGGCTGCTTTCACACTAGCGTTCGCTGGTCCGCTCGTGAGCTCCGTTTGAAGGAGCTCACGAGCGGACCCGAACGCAGCCGTTCAGCCCTGATGCAGTCTGAATGGAGGCGGATCCGCTCAGACTGCATCAGTCTGGCGGCGTTCAGCCTCCGCTCCGCTCGCCTCCGCACGGACAGGTGGACAGCTGAACGCTGCTTGCAGCGTTCGGGTGTCCGCCTGGCCGTTCGGAGGCGTGCGGATCCGTGCGGATCCGTCCAGACTTTCAATGTAAGTCAAAGGGGACGGATCCGTTTGAAGATGCCACAATGTGGCTCAATCTTCAAGCGGATCCGTCCCCCATTGACTTTACATTGAAAGTCTGGACGGATCCGTACTAGGCTATTTTCACACTTAGCTGTTCTATGCTAAAAATAATGCAGACGGATCCGTTCTGAACGGAGCCTCCGTCTGCATTATTATGAGCGGATCCGTTCAGAACGGATCCGCCCGAACGCTAGTGTGAAAGTAGCCTAAGACAAAAACAAGTGATAAGTGACACAATGTGTTACAAACCTAGTACGTAAAATATCAAATCATGTATCATATATCAATACGACGTGTCAAAATAATAAAAAATAAAAACTTAGCCATATAAAAGCATCAATCATAATTACAATACTACATGGATTAAAATTATCTTAGTGCATAAGTCCTCTTCAGCAGATGGTACTATCCTGTCAAACCCTAACCCTAAGTTCACACCTGAGCGTTTTACAGCGCATTCAAATGCGCTGTAAAACGCTCAACACGTGAAAACCAATGCTTCCCTATGGCCCTGGTTCACACTTGAGCGTTTTACAGCGCGTTTGAACGCGCTGTAAAACGCCCGACGCATAAACAAGTTCTTGAGCTTTTTTGGGGGCGTTTGTCGCACGTTTTGGCCCATAGACTCATTGGACAACACTGCAGTCAATTACACAAACGCGCGTCAAACGCGCGTTTACTATTGAAAAAACCGTGCATAAAAACGTGCGACAAATACGCGCGTAAAACACGCGTCTCAGAAACGCTCAGGTGTGAACCCAGGGTAAATCACTGGAGTCTGAATCACACCACCATCAGTCTACCTAAAAAATCCCATGATTAGACCCGGACTTCCTACAGAATATGATGTATGTTCAAAACAGTACCAACTTCTTCCAATGTTGATAAATATTAAGAGCATCTTTAAAAAAAACACCAGTATCCCACGTATCCAGCAGCGTCAGAACTAGTGGTCAATGATCCCATGGTATGGGTCTGTGGGCCGAACTACTCATGTAATTTATGAGAATGCACACAGGTTGTGTTTATTGCCTTGATTTGTTCTGCCCACTTATGTTGTTCTGGGATTAATAGGTATTTGCATATTTTGGAATGGTGTTCCTTTTAGGCCTCTATCACACTTGCGTTGTCCGGATCCGTTGTGTACTCCATTTGCCGGAAGTGCCCGCCGGATCCGTAACACCGCAAGTGAACTGAAAGCATTTGAATACTGATCCGTCTTCAAAATGCGTTCAGTGTTACTATGGCAGCCAGGACGCTATTAAAGTCCTGGTTGCCATAGTAGTAGTAGAGAGCCGGGAAGCAGTATATGCACGAACGGTAAGTATACTGCTCCCCCGCTCCCCACTACACTTTACCATGGCAAACAGGACTTTAGCGTCCTGGCAGCCATGGTAACCATTCAGAAAAAGCTTAACATCGGATCCGGTAATGCGCCGAAACGACGTTTAGCTTAAGGCTTGCTGCGGTATTTTCTCTGGCCAAAAAACGTTCCGGTCCAGAACTGAAGACATCCTGATGCATCCTGAATGGATTTCTCTCCATTCAGAATGCATGGGGATAATCCTGATCAGGATTCTTCCGGCATAGAGCCCCGATGACGGAACTATATGCCGGAAAAGAACAACGCAAGTGTGAAAGAGCCCTTATTTATTACCTTTTCCCATATTTTATGTGTCCTTACCAGGGTTATGTTCTACATTCCAGCACTTCTCACATGGATATTTTAGTACAAGTATTGTAGTATTTTGTGTTGAACATGTCCTGTTTTGGATTTAACAATAAAATTTGTATTATACTTTGATATGTGTGGTATTTCTAGTTTGGAGTCGCTTGTTCACAGGAGCCCAGAACTGTACACAGTACTCCATGTATGGTCTGACTAGTGATTTGTAAAGTGGTAGGACTATGTTCACATCATGGACATTTATGCCCCTTTTGATGCCGCCCATTATCTTATTGGTCTTGGCAGAAGCTGCCTGACACTGGATTTTACAGATTAGTTTGCTGTTCACTAAAATTTCTAGGCCCTTTTCCATGCCAGTGTTACCCAGTGTTTTAGCATTTAGTACGTACGGGTGACTTGCATTATTCCTTCCCATGTGCATAACCTTACATTTGTCAGTGGTAAACCAACTAGGTGATAGTAAAAAATATGCAATAATACTAACCAAGCTGGGGGGGCCAGAGAGCCACTTATCTGCCCATGCCTCTAATCTATCCAGATCCATTTTGTAGCAGTATACGGTCCTCTTCCGTGTCAATTACTTCACACAGTTTAGTGTCATCTGCAAAAATTTAACTGTGCAAGCCTTCTACAAGATCATTAATAAATATATTGAAGAGAATAGGGCCCAAAACTGACCCCTGATGTACTCCACTAGTGACAGTGACCCAATCTGAGTGTGTACCGTTAATAACCACCCTCTGTTTTCTATCACTCAGCCAGTTACTTACCCACATACAGAAATTTTCTCCCAGTCCAAACATTCTCATTGTATATACTAATTTATGCGGTACAGTGTCAAATGCTTTGGAGAAGTCCAGATATACAACATCCATTGATTCGCCGCTGTTAAGTCTAGAACTTACCTCCTCATAGAAACTGATTAAATTAGTTTGACATGACCGATCCCTCAGAAAGCCATGATATGGCGTTATTTGCTTATTTTCCTTGAGGTACTCCAAGATAGCATCTCTTAGAAAACCTTCAAACATTTTACCCACGACAGATGTTAAACTTACCGGCCTATAGTTTCCAGACTCTGTTTTTGGACCCTTCTTGAATATTGGCACTCTATTTGCCATGCGCCAATTCTGTGGAACACTCCCTGTCAGTATAGAGTCCTTAAATATCAGAAATAAGGGTCTGGCTATGACATTGCTTAATTCTCTTAGGATATGGGGGTGTATGCCAGGGCACTTTTAATGGGGAATTAAGGCTACTTTCACATTCGCGTTTTGGCTTTCCGTTTGTGAGATCCGTCATGGGCTCTCACAAGCAGTCCAAAATGTATCAGTTTTGCCCTAATGCATTCTGAATGGAAAAGGATCTGCTCAGAATATATCAGTTTGCATCCACTCAGTCTCCATTTCGTTCTGGAGGCGGACACTAAAACGCTGCCTGCAGCATTTTTCTGTCCGCTTGACAAAACTGAGCCAAACGGATGCATCCTGGCACACAATGTAAGTCAATGGGGACGGATCCGTTTTCTCTGACACAATAAAAAACAGATCCGTCTCACATTGACTTTTAATGGAGTTCATGATGGATCCGTCTTGGCTATATTACAGATAATACAAACTGATCCGTTCATGAAGGATGCATGCGGTTGTATTATTGTAACAGATCCGTTTTTGCAGATCCATGACGGATACGCCCAAAATGGGAGTGTGAAAGTAGCCTAACTTTTACATTCTGCATTTCATCTGACAGTTTATTTTCTTGAGTGAATACAGTGGAGAAAGAAATATATAAAAACTTTACTTTCACCTCATTGCTCTCTGCAACTCCCCCCTCATTACTCTGTAGAGAGCCGACATCTTCTGATTTATACTTTTTACCATTTATATAATTGAAAACATTTTAGGGTTAGTTTTGCTCTTTTTGGCAATTAATCTCTCGGTCTCTAGTTTGGCTGCTTTTATTAGTTTTTCTACATAATCAATTTTTTCCTTATATTTTTTTCAGTGCTTCCTCGCTACCCTTCCTTTTTAGTGATTTAAATGCTTTACTTTTGTCATTTATTGCTTTCTTTACAGTTCTATTTATCCACATAGTTTTTTTCTTGTTCCTTAACCTTTTATTCCCATAACCTTTTATGCTGCAGATAGTTCTCCAATATCTAATTGACCTGCTCCACTTGCCCGTTGGTTTAAGGGTGATAACCGGAAGAGAAGTCCAGGTCAATTTCTAGCAGTCGGCAGAGAGCTCTCCAGAGCTTGGATGTAAACTGGACTCCTCGATGCAGACGGTACATATGTTTTTGTTTTTTTTATTCTCTTTTTTTTTTTTTTCTCTTAAGGCAGTCACTGTGAAAGTCACATATTTTTTTTTTAAACTTTTTACTTTTAAGTTAATTACCCTCCCAATCCCGCCCCCTATGATGCATCCTCCCCTCACCACCTCCCCCCAGTGTCAGACAGGGGAGCGATGGGGAGGGCAGGAGAAAACGGGGGAAGCCTAGGGGCTCCTATCTCCCCAGATTCTAAGCCATTTTTTCTCGCTATTTCTTTGCTTATACAGAAAATTTTCATATCTCTTGTTGGTATTTATCAGGTTTAACCATATATTCATACTGGGAGGATCTCGCGAAAACCAGGAACGAGCTATTAGCAATCTGGCAAGAAACATTATCTTGTAGAGAAGATTTTTTTGTACTGCTGACACCCCACCTTAGTGAGATCTCCCAGAGGGATGATATGTTTAACAAACAGTTTAGCAAGTTCTGCAACTGAGGGCAATCCAATCAAAGGAATGAAGTGCGCCATCTTGAAGAAGTGGTCCACGACCACCCAAATAACGGTATATCCAGCCGAAGAGGGCAGATCTGTATTAAAGTCAAAGGCAATGTGTTGCCATGGAGCATCAGGAACAGGTAGGGGTAACAACATACCCGGTGGTCTGTTCCTGGAGATTTTGTACTAAGCACAGACTGTTCAAGCAGAGACATAGTCACGCACATCCTTGGACAATGTGGGCCACAATGTGGTCTTGCAGATCCCAGGAAGACAGGCCAGTTTGAAGTTGTGCCCCCACGTTAGGACATGTTTCCTTTTGGCAGATGGCACGAATGTCTTCCCGGGAGGAATGTCTCTTACCAGGACAGGAGCCACTGTGATCAAGCAAGCAGGATCTATCAACTATTAGGGCTCTTCCTGCTGGTCAGGAAAGTCAAATGATCGAGACAGAGCAAAGATTTTGGAGATCAGCGGAAGAGGGTATCGATTTTTGACCATGACCTTATTCAGGGCCGTAAGGATCCATCTTTTTTCTGCACAAAAAAGAACCCGGCACTGGCAGGTGAAGTGGTTTTCCAGATAAACCCCCTCTCCAGATTCTGCTTGATGTAGTCAGACATCGCCTGAGTCTCTGGAAGAGAGAGTGGGTAGACTCGACCACGAGGAGGTATAGCACCAGGTAGAAGGTCAATCGGACAGTCAAATGGACGATGAGGAGGCATGGTCTCGGGGTATTTCTTATTAAAGATGTCCGCAAAACTGGCATACTGCTGGGGAACTCCAGGCAGGTCTACAGGTACAGAAGGCGTGGAAGCAGGTCGGACCTCCGCTAAGCAGGTGAAGTGACAAGATGATTCCCAACGCAGAATCTGACTGGAGTGCCAGTCCACAACTGGAGTGTGCAGACGCAGCCAGGTTAGCCCAAGGATAACTGGATTTACGGAGGCTGTCAGCACATAGGAGATCAACTCAGAGTGTAGAACCCCAGTCTGTAACTTAAGGGGTATAGTAACAGAGAGTACCGGTTCAGGGAATGAAAATCTACTTACGGAGGCCACTGACAAAGGCCTTTCCAGATAAATGGTGGGATACCGATACTGATGGACCAGAGCTTCCTGAATGAAGTTACCAGCTGATCCAGAGTCCAAGAATGCAGGCACAGACAGTGTGACCCCCTTGTGAGAGAGAGTAACCGGAACTGACAGTCGAAGGCACTCTATTTGCATGGGCTCTTCAGATGGGGTGGACACTAGAGGAAGGACCGGTATCTGGAAGGATGGAGCCAGACAAGGTGGTCTTCTAGTGCTTGCAAACTGCTTAGAATGTTCCCTGAAACGCATATAAATCCTAGTAGCCAACGTTATCAGGTCATTCAGAGTAGACGGGTGGTCGCGACCAGCTAGTTTATCCTTGATATGGTCAGAAAGACCCTCCCAGAACACTGCCTGTTGAGCCTCATTGTTCCATGCAAGTTCGGCAGCCAGGGTACGAAACTGGATGGCGTACTGACCCACAGATAAGGAACCTTGTCGTAGATGCAGCAGAGCTGAAGCAGCAGAGGATGAGTGGCCGGGCTCCTCAAAGACTATCCGGAAAGTAGCCAGGAAAGACTGCAGATTATTGGTCTCTGGACCTCCATGTTCCCAAATAGGATTTGCCCAGCAGGGACACAATCAGACAGCAGGGACACAATGAAGGCAACCTTGGACCGCTCATTGGAAAACCTCTGCCCAAGTGGATCAGGCACTGATTTAGGAATCCATGACAGGTCTTTGGATCACCACTATAGCGGGTTGGCAGAGGGAGTTGAACACCAGCGGCACTCAGATCCGGATTCACCGGTGTAGTCGTAGCAGGGGTAGCAGCGACTGGCAACCCTGCAGTGGCTGGAGAAGAGATGGCATCCAGACGAGCAGCAACATTTTGCATGAACTGCATCAAGACATCCTGCCGTTAGCTCTGGCACTTTAATTCCTGTAACAGATCATGAACGACAGCCTTGGGATGAGCAGCGGGGTCCATGGCCTGAGTGTACTGTCAAGGATCAGCGGATGTGAACCCACTGTACTACTGACTGGCTGTACCCTGGAGGGGCGTGACTAAGCAACTACCTGGTCTTTGATAGAGCCTCTGATGGTAAGGATAGACTTGGGCTGTTAGGGTAGTTGCCAGGTGCCACTTCAGAGCAGTCCCAGAGTCAGTAGCAGCTGGTCCAGGCAGACCAGAAGATACCTGAGATAGGTACCAGCAGTACAGGCATGGTAGACAGGCAGGGTGGTTACCAGGAGCAACAAAGCAGGAACCAAAGGATGAGGCAGAAGCATAGTCAGACAGGCAGAAGGTCAGGCAGGCGGCACAAGTAAGACAATCCAAGTCGGCATTGGGAAAGGCAAAGCAAGCAGGCAGCCCCTTAAGTATGTGTAGGAGAGCCAGGGTTGGTCAACAACGTCACCTGACCCAACCCAGCCCAGGGAGTCATACCGCCCTTAGAGCAGTGACACATGAAGCCAGCCGAACTCATGCTGTGTCCAGGGCTGAATGGAAGCTGTGGAGTGGAATCCTCAAAAGCAACATCACTCACACAAACAGAGTGTCCCGGACTGCAGCGGTAACTGGGAAGCACTGGCCACCAATCACCGAACAGCATGGCGCCTGGGACCACGGTGGTAAGCAGGGGAACAGCGTCGCACAGCAGTCACTGTTACACAATCCATACTTAATAAATAGTTAAATACAATAATTATCAATAAATACTTTACTTTAGAACATTATACTAATAAAAGAATTAAAGCACTGACCTACAGTAGGTTCATGAACTCTAGGAAACACCAACAAGACTCTTGGGTATGCTGAGTGACAAAAAGCATCTCCTGCATTGTATGCACATTACATGTTACAACTTTTGATTTTGATAAATATATCTCATCTGTAAAATAACACATATTCTGTCATGTTTACACTTTAAATGTTGTATGACATTTCAAATGCCGTAATCGTTTTGATGCTTGAAAGTTGAATATTCACCAGAGATTTGTTTTTCGTTTGGAATGGGAGTAAGTCAGTCAACAGTCATCCATCTTAGATGAATGTTCATTATGATGAGGCACCTAAGACTGAAAGAAGTTGTTTGCCATAAATTAGAGCAGCTCACAAAAAACAATGTCTTGAGACCCAAAGGTTAGTTCTCTGACTACTCGTGAGACTGCAATCATTTATGATGCACAGTCCCAGACATTTAAGGCAGTCCACCTAAAGGCAAGCGTCTATTATGTTTATCCGTGCAGCATTTTTACTAACACAGGTTTACTAAATCTTTTTCAAGGGGCATAATATCAATTGACTGGGCTTCTCATATTCTGCTACAATGTATTCAAGTCTTCCAATGCCTGGAAAATGAAACACATTCGGTTGATTCTTTACTGGTTAACACAAGTATGCAATTAAATTATAGACAGAGTCATGACTTATGATTTCCATGAAATAGTATGACATATAGGGGCACATTTATTAATAAAGCCCCCTGGCTGGCAGTGGATCCGTCGCAGCTTCTAAATGTAAGGCTGCGTTTACACGGGCGAGATTTCCACGCGGGTGCAATGCGGGAGGTAAACGCATTGTACCCGCACTGAATCCGGACCCATTCATTTCTATGTGGCTGTGCACATGAGCGGTGATTTTCACGCATTACACTTATGTGTTGCGTGAGAATCGCAGCATGCTCTATATTGTGCGTTTATCACGCAACGCAGGCCCCATAGAAGTGAATGGGGCTGCGTGATAATATCAAGCATCTGCAAGCAAGTGTGGATGTGGTGCGATTTTCACGCACAGTTGCTACGAGACGTTCGGGATGGAGACCCGATCATTATTATTTTCCCTTATAACCATGTTATATACAGAATGCATAGTACAATAGCGCTGGAGGGGGTTAAAAAAAATAATATTATTTTTTAACTCACCTTAATCCACTTGCTCGCGCAGCCGGCATCTCTTCTGTCTTCTTCTTTGCTGTGTACAGGAAAAGGACCTGTGGTGACGTCACTCCGGTGATCACATGGTCCATCACATGATCCATCACCATGGTAAAAAATCATGTGATGGGCCATGTGATGATCGGAGTGACGTCACCACAGGTCCCTTTACTGTACACAGCAAAGAAGAAGACAGAAGAGATACCGGCTGCGCGAGCAAGTGGATTAAGGTGAGTTAAAATTTTATTTTTATTTTTTAACCCCTCCAGCGCTATTTTACTATGCATTCTGTATTAAGAATGCTATTATTTTCCCTTATAACCATGTTATAAGGGAAAATAATACAATCTACACAACCCCGATCCCAAACCCGAACTTCTGTGAAGGCTGGGTTCACACAGCGTTGCGGGAAAAGGTGCGGGTGCGTTGCGGCAAACATGCCGATTTTTCTCACGCGTGTGCAAAACGCATTACAATGTTTTGCACTTGCGCTGAAAAATCGTGCATGTTCCCGCAACGCACCCGCACCTTTTCCTGCAAAGCCCGTGTGAATCCAGCCTAAGAAAGCTTCCCCTTTTCCCCTTGTCCAGCTGATGAGCTTTCCTACTTAGCTGGGCTGTGGTTCCATCCCCTCATATGAGCTTTGAGGTTTTCTAGTCTTTAGTAACCAGCGAAGGTGATCTTTTGTCTAAATTCCCATATACAGTACCCTGCCTGTCTACCGATTCTGCTCCTTGCAACCTACCCTGACCTTGGAACTGTGAACTGGACTACACATGTACGCTGTCTGCCCTGTCTTTGGACTGTTTTCAGACTACGCTTTTTGCCTGAGTCCTTTTGCAACTGCATCTCTGACCCCTGTGAGCTAGCTATCTACACAAGGACTACTCCAGGAGGTAGCAGTCTGTTTGGTTCGGGAGAAGTCCAGATCCCAATATAGAGATTAAAGGGTGAATACCTTAGGTTTATCCCAAATTCAAATAGTTGGTCCACATCCACTGCCCATTACACCACAGAAGGAGACCCCCTTACCTTTATCTGTTCTGTTTGTAATAGAAGACCAAGAAGCCCTACCCCTTTAGCTAAACCCCACCAATACAGAATTATATTATATAATTTAGTGTGACATTAATATGATAATGATTATATAATTTGGATGGAAGTAGAGATGAGCGTACCAGTCGAGATTCGTTTTACCAAATTCACCAAATTTTGGAAAAAGTTATTCTTTTTTGTGATCCCTCCCCAGGCATGCAATGACAGCAATAGTAAATGAGGTCTGAGTGACAATGACATACACACTGTAGCTGTGCATAAACATACATTTGACAGCATTAACATACAGTGTGTTTAAAAAGACACCACACTGGCACATATCGCATTGTCGCATGCTTTTTCATATTCCAAAGCTTCCCAAAATGTCCCTGATCGGGGGCAGATGATGTTTAAACACACATAGTGTTATGAGATTTAAAAAAAAGTGGCTTAAGGGAATGTGATGGTTGTCAAATGGCATTAGTGGCACGATGTAGGCAGCAGCAGCTGCCGTATAGAACATGATGGTAGGTAGGCAGACAGACAGCAAGAGAGGCAAGATGGTACACCGGCAGAAAGGACTGTGAGAAGATTTCTGTATTATTACAGTGATCAAGTATATTTACGCTGTGCCTTAAACTCATTTAACCCCCCCTCCCCCCCAAGAAAATGTAAACCGTGTGAAAGGTGAGTACAAGGAACTGACCCTCAGGCATTAGTGGCAGTGGCATGCTGCATTGCAGGCTCCAACTTTGCCTGGACTGTGACAAAATGTCGATATTGATGCAGTAATCACATACATTTATGCTGTGCCTTAAAGACATTTAACCCCCCCCCCCAAAAAAATTTTTTTATAAATTTCAACCAAGCGGAAAGTTAGTACATGGAAACTGACACTCGGGCATTAGTGGCAGTGGCAGGATGCAAGCCCCAGCCTTGACTTGACTGTGAGAAAATGTCGATATTGAGACAGTAATCACATAAAATTATGCTGCGATCATTTAAAAAAAAAAATAATTCAGCCACATGGAAAGTGAGTTCATGGAAACTGACACTCGAGCATTAGTGGCAGTTGCATGGTGCAGGCCCCGGCATTGACGCAGTAATCACGTTCATATGCTGCTTAATGAAATTAAATCCTCACAAAAAATTTCAACCTATACATTGGAATCAGCTGGAGGAGTTTGAAAATCCTCCTGAATCCAGGTTTGGTTTATTTTGACAAAAGTGATGTTTTGGACACTGATGGAGGATAGCTTGGTCCGTTTGGGTGTCACTACGCCCCCCCGCGGCACTGAAAACCCTCTACAAGGTGACACTGGAGGCAGGGCAAGAAAGAAGATAGAGAGCATGCTTCCCTTTTGTACATGCTGGTAGTAGGCAACTGCTCGCCGGAGCTGTGGCAAGCTGCGTACACAGTGTTTCCCAGTAGTAATGTAATTTGTCTTCCCTTTCTGCCAGAGGAAAACACTGCCTCATTTTTCCTTGGTAGCAAGGGTCTAAAAGCATGGCTATCCAGTAATTATCAGACTGCTTGATGTCAACAATACGCCTGTCACTGCGTAAGCAAGCCAGCATGCAGGTGGCCATTCTGGCCAGCATGCCCGAGGAGCCATTTCTTTCTGGCTCTGTCACCCACTGAGACTATTTGGTGTCTTGGCTGGTGTCATCATCCCCTTGCTCCTCAACCTCAGACTCCTACGCCTACTCCTCTTGCACTGGTGGCTCCTCATTCTCATCTTCCTTATCCTCATCTTCATCATCCTCTTCCTCCATGGCAGATTCCCTTTGTATGTCCCTAACAGAAAAATGTGTAATCTGCTCTTCTTCCCTCGTGGTCCCCTGCTGCAAGAGCGTCAGTGAGTGTTCTAAGTTAAATATGAGAGGGATGATATTGTTCATACCTCAGTTGTCCCTGCTGGCAAACTTTGTGGCTTCTTCAAAGTGCTTCAGCACCAGACAGGTGTCTCGGATGAGCTGCCACTGTCTGACCTCAATGCAACACATACTCCCTGATGCTGAGGCTGTCTGGTGTATGACAAAATCGTTTACTGTTTTCTGCTGCTTGTAGAGATGCTTGAGCATGTGCAATGTCAAATTCCAGTGAGTTGATACATCAAGGATTAAGCCGTTCTGTCGTTGCAGGTCCAGGAGAGCATTTCTCACTACGTAAGGATGGCTGAAGTGCTTGGACAGTGTCTTGGACTTTACCAGCACCTTGCTCAAGCCAGTGTACTTATTTAGAAAGTGTGTTATTTAGAAAGCTTGTGTTATTTTGCCCAGGTTCAGGGCGGCCATGATGTTGCACTTATTGTTGCTGACCATCTTGCCCAGTTGAAGTCGGCAGGGTGACAGCCAGCGGGATGTTTTTTGCATGTACTTGAGCAATTGCTCGCCAGTATATCTACTCTCTCCCAGGCCGATCTGTTCCAACACAGCGTGGCAACATTTGACCTGACACATATGATAGGAAGGAGGGGTAGTGCAAGTGACCCTGTGCCCAGCTGCTTTGGGGACAGGAATTTGTACATGGAGGAGGCGAATAAGTGCCTGATGTGGGAGCCAATCTAACACAATCGTGGGGGGTCACAAAGGAACTGTCCTTGTTGCCTGAGTGCAGTCTCACTGCTGACGCAAAAAACATTGACCCAGTGGGCCATGAAAGACATGTACTGTCCCCGCCAGTAAAAGCTGCTCCAGGTGCCACACAGTGAGAATCGCAGGGAGTGGCCCACCCCATGTGAGAGTACAAGACAGGGATGGATTTTTAGGAGAAATAATTCCGTCTAGGAATCTTCCAGCAAGGTTGAGTGGAAGATATTAGCTCCCTAAAGGCAGCAGACTTGACTAAGTGGTACGACAGCATCTGCACCGCCAGCAACTTGGCCAGGTGGAAATAAAGCTTGTGCACCTTCAGATTGCTGGGCACATAGAGTTGTTTCCTGGCTATGCATTTCATCGTTGATATTTGATGATGGAACGGAGGAGTCTGAGTGGGAGAAGCAGAAAGGGAGGATGACGATGTGAAAGACACTATACTGCCTGTGGATGTGGCCGGGATGCCGCAAGCTGGATCGGGAAAAGGAGGGAACTCCTGCCACAGAGGCTGGTTGCCACCTCTGTTTGCCCACAGGATAGCAGCTTCATGTGGTTTAATAGAGCTGTGGTGCCTACGTTTGTGTTTGCCTGCCCACATTTTGTTTTGCTCTTGCACACCTTGCAGAATGCAATGCTTTATCTTCTGGCAGCATGGAGAAAAACTGCCAGATGGGAGATACTTGCACAGGGGTAGAGGAAGCCAAGCTGGGCTTAGCTCTGGCATGTTTTGGGCCTAACCCAACCACTGTGTCAGCGGCGTCACCAGATACCAAAGCAGACATGGCCCTGGCTGTTCTTTGGGAGGTACATAGCCTCTGCTCTTTATTGCTACTACCATCACCCTCTTCCTCAGCACCTAGCTCCCAGGTCCTGTCCAGCACACAATCGTCACACCATCGGAGTCCTCACCATCCCTTTCGCTTCTATCATACTGTGGGATATCTAGGTGGGTTCTTTGGCCCCCTGCCCTGCTCTTCCCCGACTGCCACTGTCATTGCCCCCAATGCCAATAGCATGACTACAGGGGACATCTCCTCCTCAGGTCAGTACAAATGCTGACTGCTCTCACACAAGTCGCCAACAGGAAGACTCTCTGCCGTAGAGCATGGCGGGGTTTTCTTGCCACTTCTTAGGAAAAAGGAACAAGCCCCTTTAGGAAGAGGCAGTAAAGACTGGCAGTTCTCCACTTAAAGCCTTCTTTGGGTCTGCAAGGAGGATGAGCAGGAGGAATGCTGTGACCCCTGGCTCCACAGCAGGCATGGACTGGCCCACAGGGGTACAGGTGAATCCCCTGGTGGGCCCCTGACCAAGGTGGCCCCTATTCTTCCACCCCCTGCACAAATGGCACATAACACAGTAGACTTACTGCAGTAAATATGTATATTCAATGTACAGCACCTCAACCAGCCTATGTTCATATGAAAAAAATTGATAGATTATTAAAGAAACTACACAATTTATTTTTATAGACACGATCAGATAGCTGAGATGACTTCTAGTTATAGTGGAAGGACAGCCAGTATCCTCTTTTGCCCAGGGCCTACCTTCTCAAAGTTGCTACAGGGACCCCCATATTCAATCATCTGGTAGCATCTTGCTGCTGTGTGAGCAGGTAATATTTGAATGTATCCATTCGGTGGGCACCCAAAATAAATTTTAGTGGTGGGCCCTAGGCCCCCAGTCCGACACAGCTCCACGGCACCCCCTGGCTCCAAGTCATCTCCACATCATCCTGCTGCAACTGAGAAGAGGCGTGAGCCATCCAATCCACTATATCATCCTCTTTCTCCTCAACTACAATGTTGCACCTTTCCAAAGCAGGGACAACTGTGGACTACTACTACCACTACTTCTGGCTGCATAGATGGTGCTGCTACTACAAACATTCTGGCTCTGGGTCTTTCGTTTGGAACCTTTCCGCAGCTCATACATTTTTTGGCCTCTACCCTGTGTCTTGGTGTTATAAACATGTATATATGCTGCTAGTTTGAATCTAATCAAGCCCCTAAAAAAATATATATATAAATATAAAATATTCATATATAAAAAATGTGTGAAATAGGGAAACAGATTTGGGTCTAAATTCGTTATGACTCCCAGATATTTTTGTGTGCTACCCTGTCTATTGGTGTGCTATATATGCTGCTAGTTTGAATACAATCAGTCCCCAATAAAAAATAAAAAAAATATTGGAAACATGTTTGTGAAATCAAAAATAAAAGGAAACTGATTAAGGCCTAAATTCATTATCCCTCACAGATACTTTTGTGTGCTGGTCTGTGTATTGGTGTTGATCACCTACATGCTTGTTTAATTACATTGAACCAAGTCCTAAAAACATTTGAATTCCAACCGTGTGGAAACTGAAAATACGTAAATGGACAATTTAGGCTCAATTTCAATTTAACACGGGTAGATTTTTGTCACACTGTTGATATGGCTGCAGAAATCATGTACATATGCTGCCTAATTAAACTGAAAGCACCCCCTAAAAAAGAAGAAACTTAAATTGCAATAAATGTGCAATTGAGACATGACACTTAATTTCAACTTAACACACATAGGTAGATTGTATCCACACTGTGGGTATTGCTGCAGTATATATGCTGCTTAATTGAGATGAAAGCAACCCCCCCCAAAAAATGTATTGCAACCTATATATGCTTGTTTAATTACATTTAACAATCCCTCCCACAAAGTGTAAATTTGAACTGTATGGAAACTGTAAATAAATAAAAGGATGATTGAGGGGTGACACTCATTTTTAACTTAACACACACAGGTAGATTGCTGCCACACCGTGGGTATTGCTGCAGTAATCACTATTAGGCCTTCTGCACACGACTGTTGTGTGCACCTGTGGCCGTTGTCCCGTTTAACGTGTTTTTCTGTGGTCCCATTGACTTTCAATGGGTCCGTGGAAAAATTGGAAAATGCACCGTTTGGCAGCCGCATCCGTGATCCGTGTTTCCTGGCCGTGAAAAAAATATGACCTGTCCTATTTTTTTCACAGCCAACGGTTCACGGGCCCATTCAAGTCAATGGGTCAGTGAAAAATCACGGATGCACACAAGATTGTCATCCGCGTCCGTGATCCGTGTCCGTTTTTCCTATCATTTCAATGGCAAACTTGACTTAGATAATTTTTTTTCATTTTTCATGTCCGTAGATCCTCCAAAAATCACGGAAGACCCACGGAAGAAAAAACGGGCACGGATCACGGTACAACGGAACCACATTTTGCGGGACGTTAAAATATACTGTCGTGTGCAGGAGGCCTTAGAGATGAGCTAATCGAATCCCACAAAGTGGAATTCGGTCCAAATTTCAGGATAAATTAGATTCACCTCAAAGCTAATTTCCTTGTGTTTCATGTTAGCAAATCAATTTAACCTGTGTGAAAAAAACAAAACAAAAATCATACTTACCTCCTCCATTTGGGCCACCAGCCGCCATCTTGATTGAAGATCTCAGCCGAAATTCTGTGCGTGGTGACGTATGATGTAATCTCGCAAGATTTTGCTTCAGATCTTTAAGCAAGATTGCGGTGGCTGTACCATCGTGAGCAAATGGAGGCGCTAAGTTTGATTTACATTTTTTTTATTGTTAATTTCACAGTTTTTACTCTTATATTCCGCGATCATGTATGAAAGCGGCATCTGAGGGGTACAATGACGGGGGGTGGTGGCGCTATCGCAGCTCCCTGTCATTGCACCCGCTACTTACAAAAAAATTGTTTTGTCCCAAAAAAAAAATTGGGGTCAAATTCGGCGAATCAGCCGAATCGAACTTTTCATAAATTTGCTCATCTCTAATCACTATATATATTATATAGTACTAGACATTAAGACTGTTACAATAACGGGCACTAGAACATTAGTGCATTAACATTAGTAGGAACAGTCTATATTAACTGGCACTGACTGGTGGCTGAGACTGCTGGCACTGACTGGTGGTGCTGAGACTTCTGGCAGCGACTGATAGCTTAGACTGCTGGCAGCGACTGGTGGCTTAGACTGCTGGCACTAACTGGTGGCTGAGGCTGCTGGCACTAACTGGTGGCTGAGACTGCTGGCCCTGTTACTGCTGATGTGGCTGGTGGCACTGACTGATGGCTGAGGCGGCTGGCACTGACTGGTGGCTGAGACTGCTGGCACTGTGACTGGTGCCTGTGGCTGGTGGCACTGACTGATGGCTGAGACGACTGGCACTGATTGGTGGCTGAGACTGCTGGCACTGACTGGTGGCTGAGACTGCTGGTACTGTGACTGGAGGCTGTGGCTAGTGGCACTGACTGATGGCTGAGACTGTTGGCACTGTGACTGGTGATGTGGCTGGTGGCACTGACTGATGGCTGAGACGGCTGGCACTGACTGGTGGCTGAGACTTCTGGCACTGTGACTGGTGCCTGTGGCTGGTGGCACTGACTTATGGCTGAGACGACTGGCACTGATTGGTGGCTGAGACTGCTGGCACTGACTGGTGGCTGAGACTGCTGGTACTGTGACTGGAGGCTGTGGCTGGTGGCACTGACTGATGGCTGAGACTGCTGGCAGCGACTGGTGGCTGAGACTGCTGGCAGCAGCTGCTGTTTGTTGCTGAGAGTGCTGGGACTGTGCGGCTGTGTGATGCCCGAACAGTAATGACGGCGCTCCGACGTGGAGAGCACACCATAACCTGCGGCAGCGGAGGGTCGTGTGACTATTGGTCGTTGGGCGCCATGCATGCTGGGGTGGATGGTGCTGTTGCATGTGGGGCGGCGGTGATTGTGCGGCGCGCTGGTGTGGGTGTCGTGTGTTGACTGGACGGCGCACCGCACTTGTGCAGTTTAATTATCGCCACACACGCACGGACACGCAGCCCCGAGCACGCACACAGGGCTTTTATTATAGTAGATATATATCCTCTCTAATAAAATCCCTGTGTGCTTGTGTGATCGTGCATGTGTACCGATTAGTTAAGTGCGCATGCACGGTGCCAATCAACACACAGCGCTCTGCACGCATCGTCCACCCCGGCGCATCTGCCCGCTGCTGTGCCCAGCTCCACCGTGCTTCCTCCTCCCCCTCCGGCTTCTTCTGCAGCCGAAAAACACCCCAGGATCCGGGCCCTGCAACCGCCGCCTGCCATAATGTATCCTTCACAGGACACCCTTACGTACTGCCCACACCTGGGAGGACAAAGGTGGGAGCACTGGGGACCTCTGATTCTGGACCCCGGATATCTGTCAGCACAGGGGCACATATTAGTCCCTGCAATGGCCGCATCCTCCTCACTCCTATTTCGCCCTAACCCTTCCCACCAAAGTCAGGAAATGGCCACACAGTAGCAAGTGAGGGAAGCTATCACAGGCAGAGAGCATTACCCATGTACTACACTCCAACCCCCATCATTGTACACATATTACACTCCAACCCCCATCATTACACTACAGTCCTCATTGGAGAGTAATGATGGGGATTGGAGTGTAATATGTGTGTAATGATGGGGGTTGGAGGGTGATATGTGTATAATAATGGGGGTATGAATGTAATATGTTATAATGATGGAGATCCTGGGGTCTGAGGCGGCTGCAGAGGAAGCTGAGGGGAGGGGGCACGGCGTAGCTGGGCACAGCAGCGGGCCAGCGCGCAGGTGCGGGCGGTGTGTGGAGCGCACAAGGACGCAGGGCACTCACACAGGGATTTTATTATGTAGGATTACACTCCAGCCCCCATCACAAAAAATCCCGGTGTGAGTGCCCTACGTCCGTGTGCTGTTTGTTATACTGGGCATGCGCGGCGCAGGGACCCATCAGCATCATTATACACCCATCATTATACACTCCAACCCCCATCATTATACACATATTACACTCCAATGAGGGCTGTAGTGTAATGATGGGGTTGGAGTGTAATATGTGTACAATGATGGGGATCGGAGTATAATATGATGGAGGTTGAAGTGTAATATGTATACAGTGCAATGTATTTCCTCCTGTATCCCCCTCCATCTCTATAATATATTCCATGTAGCCCCCTCCCTAACTCTCTCTAATGTCATGGCCGGAGTGTACAGATGTAGTCAGAGTAAGAGGGAGAGTAAGGGGCCGGTGAAGTTTCTCTGCGTCAGCTGCCTGCAGCTCGGGATGACAGAGGACGTCACATAGGGATAGATGTGGCCTCTCACCTCCATTTACAGAGACTGCCGCTGGACGCACATGTATGGGTGCTGCAGGCGGTCTCCGTGCGTGTGTGCCGATGCGTCAGTCGTCGCGCATGCGCACTTAACAAATCGGCACACACGCACGGATGCGCAGGCACACTGAGATTTTATTATATAGGATTTGCTTGCAGTTAAAGGGGTTGTCTCACCTCATTAATCAATAGCCATTCTATTCCTTGCAGCGTGATGAGTGATTTTGCCAATTACTTCTGTTTTACATTTTTCCTCTGTGAACTCTTTTTCCCCAGCTAAGACCCCCAAATTAGGAAAAAATAGTGGTATGGATGGACACTCATACACTTGGCACCACCTGGAGGTATTATTTATTAAACACTAAATGTAATAAACAATCAAATAAATTTAATAAAAACAATATAGAAAAAGGTGGTCTATATATATATCACCCTCGATATAGTTGCAATAGATCGATAATATATAGTATAGTATCATCAACTAGACTCTTGGGTGGTATAAAGGATCAGCAACCAATCTATAATACATTCTGCAGTAGAACAACAGTCCGGAATGCAGGGATGTTGCTAGGGTTTCAAAAGATTCAGGGCCCTAGCCCCAATAAATTTGGCACAGTTCTCTAAGTCTACCCCCCTCCCCCCACACACTGCATTTTGATGTACTTGCTATACAGCAGCACATACCTGTCACATCCAGGGCCTCCCAGGTAACATCTCCTTCGATGTAGATCTTCTCTGTCAACATCTTCTCCATTTGGTCTGGACAACTTCTTTCAGCCGCACCTTGTCTCTGCAGAGTGTGACACACGGACATCTTAGCTTCCTCACATTTCTATCATCATCTCCCAACCTGTAGTCCCCACTGTGTTATCCTGCTGCTCACTGTGTTCCCCAATACCCCCAAATACTATCTTGAAGGAAAATGATTGCCCTCCATAGTAATAGTGCTCCTCATAGTCCCACCAATAGTAATTCCCTTCTAGAGTGCCCTCATTAGTAATACTGCCCCTACCGTGCTCCCAACTGTGATAATGCTCCCTAAGAGTGCCTCCATTAGTAGAAGAGCCCTCCAGTATTAACAATACCCTCACAGAGCCCCCCAGTAGAAATAAGGCCCTGTATTGTTCCCCCAGTGGTAATAAAGCTCTCTACAGACCCCTCAGTAGTAATAAGGCCCCCATAGTGCTCTTAGTAGAAATAAGGTGGATCTATAAGTCTCTCCTATAGAGCCCCCAGTAGTAATAAGAACGCCTATAATGTCACCTAGATTTGCAGTGCCCCCTGTAGTTATATTCCTCCCTTCACCATACAGTCCCATGTAAATGACATCACACCATCTCTGCAGGTGGTGCCAAGTGTATGAGTGCCCATCCATACCACTATGTTTTCCTAGTATATTCATTGATTAGGGAACATCAATAGTTTGGACCACCTTCCCATAATTAGTCAGGGGTGAGCCATCCTATAGACACATATTTCCTTAAGACCCCCAAATTGCCTGCTCGGCTATAATGCTATCAGCGGTGGCCGCACAGGCGCATGGAAAGAGCTTTGGCCGGCTGCTATGGTGGCCTGGATTTGCAGGAATGAGCATGCACATATTCATGTGCATGCGCAGTGACTCCCAGCCCCAGCCACCTCGTCTGTGTTCTGTCACATTCTCCCGCAGCTTGTAGGATCTATAAGGCTTTTTTCACACTAGCGGCAGGACAGATCCGACAGGCTGTTCATCCTGTCGCATCCGTCCTGACGCTATTTCGCCGGGCCACCGGACCGCCGCTCCGTCCCCATTGACTATAATGCAGTGCACAGCGAAAGGCCGCTGGACTAAAAGTACTGCATGTCTGACTTTTTAGTTCGGCGGCCTCTCACCACGAACTGTCATTATAGTCAATAGGGACAGAGCAGCGGTCCAACGGCACAGCAAAATAGCAGGATGGATCTCACAGGGGGGACAGCCTATGGATGTCGAAAAAAAATTAAAAAAATGGAGACAGCACGTCCAAAAGGCGGAATTTTATTCCAGATGCATGTGGAATAAAATTCCGCCTTTTGGGCGTGTTGTCTCCATCACCCGCCTGGAGATGAGCACCCACTGCATTATCACTAAGGAGTGCTGTTCACCCGTGTTTTTGTACAGGGGGAACAGTCTGTCGGATCCATCCTGCCGCTAGTGTGAAAGTACCCTAACATGGGAGCGTGCATGCACAGGCAGGGGGTGGGATTGCATTATCCCTGCCCTGCTCGTCCGTGGCTTCAATCAAACCTATCAGCACTGCCCCCAGCAGGCTTGGAATCAAGGCCCTGAGAAGCGTGTGGAAGCCTGGAAAGACCGGGATGAGACTACCCCTTTGACTGTTTTTTTTTTTTTTACATAAATGTTTTTATTGTCAGATATGATAAACAGTTATCCAACATTTTCCTTCATAGAGTCCTGACACGCAGGTTAGACAACAACACGGAAAGGGGAATAAAATAAATAAAATATAATAACATGTAATCATGGTACATCTTAATGTCAGCAATTAGTAGTACCTCTCAATCACAAGTCCTCATCATTACACCAATTATTAATAATATGAGTGAAGTAGTTGAACAAGAGTGGTGAGTATTGGAGAGAGCCCACATACGGATCATTTACTACCCTCAACAATGATGCCAGGCTGGGCGGTTATTTGTTATACCCCATCATGTTAGATAGACAGTGGCACATATACTCACTGCTGCAAGAATGTGTATAGCTACAAAATGGAAATCTCCCGAATCTCCCATATAAGGAAAAGGCTGGTAGCAGCCGCAGAAAACCGCCCCCTCCTCCTGTTGATTGACAGGGCCAGCAGCGATCTCCTCCTCCGGCCGGCCCTGTCAGCATTTCAAAAAGTGCGCGCCTGTGTTGATTCGGTGCAGGCGCTCTGAGATAAGGAGGCTCGCCTCCTCAGCACTCCCTCAGTGCGCCTGCGCCGATGATGTCACCGAAAGAGAAGACGTCATCAGCGCAGACACCCTACTTGCTGGTAGAAAGGTAATTAGCATATCATAAAAGTACGTTTTTTTGCTAAATCTACTGAACTAAAATTATTAATAACATAAGGTATAGCAATATCGCAGGATAGGGATTATAAGTACACAACAACAAAAAATATCAGTTTAGTGGGGTGACAGAAGCCCTTTAACTACTTTTAAGGTGCACCTGCACTTTTCATATCAGGCACAGCCACAAGTCCTGTCTCCTCTTTCCCTCTCTGTCAGCTGCCCTGCTTCTCTCTATTGTACAAAATACACTCTAGACTTTCCCTTCACTTTCCCTGTCAATAAGCTTGACTTATTGATTTCTATTGGTCCCTGATTGATTTTTTTATTCTACCTGACTCCCTAAGATCTTTTTTTCTGGCAGACACTGTGACACCCAACAACCCTCTTTCACAGCCCTGCACAGAATGACATTCTGCTCGTTCTGCTAGGGCACCTTCCTGTCTGCTGCAGCACTAATTGGTTCACCCAGGCTGTCCGTCAGCCTAAAAGCCAATCAGGGCAAGCCTGCCCCCCCACTTCCTCTCAGGGTCATGTGAGAACCCTTCTTCTTCCCCCCTAGTGATTTTTTGCCGCCAACATGTGCACTAAAATGGTGCTATGAGCCATTTTTGTGGATTTGTCCGAACTGAAACAGGAAAGATTCGGCCTTATCTGCCATCCGAAAAATAGCAAAGTTTGGACCGAATTCGGTTCAGCTGGAACTGGTTCGCTCATGCTTAGATGGCTTAGATGGCAGATTTGGGTTAAAACCACTGAGGACATTCAGCTATCTTGTCTGATTCCAACCTCCACATACCCATTCAGGTGCAGGGCCATAAAAAAATGTTTACCCCATTTTGTAAGTGGTGCCCTAACGATCTCATTGTTTAAACTCCCGTCCATATACCAATATCCACTGACTGGAGATGTCAGAGAGGACAGTTGTCCGTCCCCACAAACTTCAGTCTGCTGATGGACTAAGTTGCAAACATTGGGAATTACTGGTAAATATGTACTTAATATAAAAAGAAGATATCTATTGTAAGGTGGACTCATTTTCACCACAGCATACCCAACTACATGGATTTCACAATCTTGATCATTGTTTTACTCATTGTACTAAAAAGGACCAGACCCAATGAATCATGGGAAATTGTGGATTTCAAAAATATGGATTATACAGTATATATGCTTTCCATTTTTGCATTTTGGATTTAAGGACGGATTGATCAGGTTTGGTGCACTGGTCAACATGACATTTGAAATGCTAAGCTTTCCACCATGACTGAATTTCATTTTCAGTAGATATTAGTGTTCCCTTACCATTATGAAACTACAATTAAGCAATATCTTCAGAATTATTTTAAGATTTTAATACTTACTTGCCATGACAGAGGTGGCATCACCACTGACCAGTTAGAAGATATATACGATTCAATGAGAATATGTAATATCTTTATTTTAATCCATTCCAAATGTCTATTAAATATGTATCCTGGCAACTATATATTTAAATATAGTCATATTCATTTTCAAGTCTGTAATGCAAAAAAACTAGATCTAGGGTCAGTACAAATAAATAACGGTAACTGCATTAAAGATGTAAGCGCTAATTTATGCTACTGAGATAATTTTCTCCTCTGCATTAGAAGAAAATAGACACACTGCTCTTTGTAGTGTCTGTGAGCAGTTCAGAAACCTGACAAAGTCGCTCCAGTTTATGGGGAAATTGACATAATTTTGCAAAAAGAAAAAAAAGAAAAGCAAAATCATTTGTAAACTGGATTTTGCATAATGGGATTAATTTGGTTGACTGTCACATCGACTCAGCCGCATGCAAAGCATCATTCTTATCTTATTCCGAGAAATAAAGGATATTTCTTTTTTATTTGACCGTTCACTCATTTGAATATTTGCAATATGTTTCAAGCAGTTGACAGGTAAGGTTTGAGTACAGTGATACAGATATAACAGGCTAATGACCCTTCTTTCTCTGATGACAGAGTGTGTGACTGTAGGCTTGGAACCTCTGTAACTGGGTCTGAATCAACACAGTTTTTATTTGCATTGTCTGCTACAAAGACAATCACATTTAATTGAAAGAAATGCATTTGCATATCTGCAAAACATTTGAGAAAAAAAAATAGTATTTGTTGACTCACAGAGTATATCATCATTATCTCATCAGTCTACACAATATTTGTATGGAATAAACCTCACAGGAGCTAAACCCACAAGTAATACTGAGTTAAAACACAAATAAAAGTAATATGGGAAACTAATAGGAGTGATCTAATTATGCAGCAAAGATAAAACAGCAGTAAATTATTAACTTACTTCAACCTAAATAATATATAGGTAATACTTATAGTGAAAGAAACACAGCTATGATGTTCTCAAATGATTTCAAAGGCAACATATCATTTATTTATGAAGCGACAATACACCCTGCTGAGATTTATTGTAAAAAGCAATATGTTGCAGAAAAATTACTAAATGTATAAAATGATCGAA
This sequence comes from Bufo gargarizans, assembly GCF_014858855.1. NCBI lineage: Eukaryota > Metazoa > Chordata > Amphibia > Anura > Bufonidae > Bufo > Bufo gargarizans. Next base: position 166,733,755 of record NC_058084.1, read on the forward strand.
ATTAGAGATGAACAAACTTTTTGAAATTTATTCCGACTACATTTAAAAAAAAAATATTGATTTGTGCCAAAAATGCTCAAGTTGGCCTAAAAATTGGTATTTGGCCCCCTGAGGTCTCCTAGGATTTCGATTTTCATTTATATCTTTCCATTATCTCTTTAAATTAACAGGGACGATCCCTGCCTTGGTTTATATGCACACATGTTAATGTAATAAGAAACAGTGGAGTGTTCTGCACAACCATTCAAAAATGTATGAGTTAATAACCGTAAAATCCTGCCTGTATTTATACATACACAACTGATTATCAGAAGAAACAGTGACTTGTTCTGAAATGGAAAAAAGCCTGGAAAATGATCCCTTTAATTTGGGAGCAGTAGCAATACAATGTGGATGTGGAAAGGGTAAGGTGTGTAGGGGTATAGTGGAAGCAATAGTAGTGCCAGCCGCATGAACCGATCATGGAACCAACAAGGCAGTAGATGTATGTGTGGCTCTGTTGGGTTAGTGGTAGAAGTAGTGGTGGTTACTGCGTAGGAGCAATGGTAGTGGCAGTAGGGTGATTAGCAGCAGGGATTAACAGTTGAAGTAGCAGAAGCAGCCATACAGTACAGAATACGATGGTAGGCAGGCAGACAGCAGCAGTGGCATGATGGGGCTGGTAATTGATAACCACTGTCAGTAATGCCAGATCTATTCATTGGCCTCAACCAAAGGTGTCTTAAAATCCTCGCTGATCCATGCCTCATTCATTTTGACAAAAGTTATGTTTTGTACACTGGCGAAGGAGAACGTTATCTGGGTGTGATGGTGCCACCTACGGCGCTGAAAACCATCTCTGAGATGACACTGTTGGACCTGATGGGAGGTGGTGGGAGGTGAAGTCCATTGCATTTTACTTGTGATGTGAATATATGAATAAAGACGCTGCAACGATAATTTTACTTCGTGCTGGAATTCCTTCTCGTTATACTAGTACAGAGAGCAAACTGGGCCAGTTCCTGTCACTGTTCCAATCTGGCTGCCCAGTAGTCCATGGAGACAGGGAATAGGTATGCGCCAGAGAAAGGTTGCAGTCCTGGTTGTTCAGGTGGTATGTCTATGTTTACTGATTTATGTCAGCCTGATGCGGCACATAAAAAAAACTGCTCCATCATGTCATGAGACTGAAGTGGCTGCTGCTGCTTCTGCTGAGGCTTCTGTTGCTTGTGGTAGTAGTTATGGTGGGTGACTTGGGGGGGGGGCAGAGAGATGCCCCCTGGTCAGACATGCGGACGGCAGGTGTCTGCTCACCGAAAAAACTGTAGCAAGCATACACAGTGTATCTTGCTAATAAAGCAATTTTGCCTCCCTTTCGCCAACAGGAAAACACTAAAACCATGGTTATCCAGTAATCATCAAATTGCTTGATGGTAGCTCATACAGTCAGGAGGTTAGGGGTAGGATTTAGGGATGCTTAGCTGGTTTCCAGCTCCCTTTTCCCTGTTTCTAGGCCTAGCTGCTACCTTATTTTCCCCATATTGTACGGTTGGGGGTTTCCCCCACTCCCCATCGTGACAATGGTTACATTGCCTGGTGTATAGACTATTGTTCAATGGTAGGTGAAAGCACCAAAGAAGGGACAATATTATTGTCATATAGCCATATAATACAAATGTAAACATTTTATTGCAGTTTCAAAGGATGCAAGGCATTTCAGAACTTTAAAGTCCCATGGATGAATACAAAAGAAATAAATGGTTATAACTGTATCAGTTGCGGTAGAACACCTTGTGACATGGTGTACCAGTTTACCTCCTAAAATCACTAAGGCGAGAACGGGCCCTGAAGACCTCTCAAACTGTCAGTGTTTCTTACTTTCAATCTCTGGTTGCTGCCCCTGGGATTAGGGAGATGTTCACCAACCTCCTCCTGTCTCAGGTGATTAATAAGTATCTGCCTACTACCACCAGACGGATCTCCTGTTTACTCAGACACCAAACTACTAATTCCCTCCAGACCACTGCCAGCAAGAGTGAAATAAAACATGACTGTAAATTAGGGTTAGTCTTTTGGAAGCATATTTCTTATCTACTGATCACTTCACCCCAATCACACTAATGGCTAGCCGATCAGGTCACACCATGCAATCAAGGAGTACCCTCTGACAAAACTTGTAAATGCTATGTACAGTATAGTACATGCTAGGAGACTTCAGTGTAAAAATATAACAGTCTTCAGTCTTGAAACATGAATCATCTAGAAAAATTTAGTGTGTTGGCAACCCTCAGCAAAAGAAATCCACTGACAGTTTAAAAGGGCGGGATAATTTGTTTTTTATTGTGCTTTACATAGTATCATATAGCTGGAATTTCATTTAACCAGAGATATTTCACTTTGTTATATTTCACTTCCAATCTAGGGTTTAATCTCAGAGCATCTAGGAATGTTAACAGTTATGCAAAACCAAAATACAGCACCTACAAACTTCTATGAGTTCCCTCTGTAAATGCTTGATTTGACACATAGGTATGTAGACATTGAGGGCCATTAACTATAATTGTATATGTAGAAATGTGAGATTTAATATTTTAGCTTTTTCCCACTTTTTGGGGTATGGCTGGAGGGGAGACCTCCGTGGCCCTAGTCATTTAACAACATGCGCATCACAACTGGTGCTTATTACACCAGAAATCTACTCCAGGTCCTTGCTGAAGTATGTTTAACTTCTGACGCCTGGACAACATAAAATGAGACAATTTTATTAAGAGGTGTGCGCGTCTTAATAAATTACTCAGATCTTCCTCTAGCAGGGTTTTTGCTAAGACTAGTGTGTGAAATGCTTGTCTTTAGCAAATGACCCCCATTTTCTCTAGCTTTCTTTAGAATCATTATGCTTAATGGGTGCTCTGAAAAGCTGTGGCTAAAGCAGTGCATACTTAGTTTTTTCGCATTTTTGTGCTTTTTGTGGCATTTTTGGCATCTGCATTTTTGCTGCGGTTCGTACACTGCAAAAATGCCAGCTGCAGATTTTAGCTGAAGGTCTATGGGAAATATACTATGAGATGCAGGACACAGAAATGTTTGCTTTGCTCATGGTGTTTTTGTTCATTAGGTGTTGTTTTTGTCTTTCTGGCTTATTTTCAAAAACACAGCATACTGGAGTTTTTGCAGTTTTTTAGGCATCTTGACATCTCCATCTCTATAGAGGGAAAATGCCAATAAAAAATGGATAGTGGTCAAACACGCTGTTAGCAAAAAATAAATAAAAAATGCCAGAAAAACCGCACAAAAACCCCAACAAAAACACGTGGGTAGGGTCCATTCACACGTCCGTTTTTTCTTTCCTGATCTGTTCAGTTTTTGCGGAACAGATCAGGACCAGATCTGGACCCATTCATTTTCAATGGGTCCTGTAAAAAATCGGACAGCACAATGTGTGCTGTCCGTTTCTGTTGTTCCGTTCCGCATGTCCGAAAAAATATAAAACATGTCCTTATTCTTTTCCGCAAAAATCAGATCCTGGTACAATACAAAGTCAATAGTTCCGCAAAAAACGGATGACATTCGTATGTCATTACGTATGTCATCCGTTTTATGCGGAATCCGTTCCTGGAAATTAAATCCTGCCCACAGAAATCACTTATTCCCTTTTTTTTTTTCAATTTTTTTTCAAAGAAATCAAAACAACTTTATTTGCTTTGTGAAATTTATACATGTTTAAGTTTTTTGCGGATCCACAAAAAACGGATGACATACTGATGACATGACGGAAACATTTTCAGGAACAACGGATCCGCAAAAAACGGACCGAAATTCAGGATATAGAAAAATACTGACGTGTGAATGTAGCCTTATTCTGGAGATTTTTCAGCCGTAAAAAAAAAATATCTGCTTAAATTTCTGTGTGTAGGGTGAATTCACATAAAGCAGATGTGTGGCAGAAATATTAGCAACTTTCCTAGTCATCTGAATTGGCCTTGAAAAATTATTCTTCCTTCTAAAGAGACAAACCCATTCATGTGTGTAGAGCAGATTTTCAGTCTACAACAAATCTGCTGCATGTGAATATGCTCTTATTGTAACATACGTTCTCCTGTACATGTTATATTGATCACAGCAGGTGTCACTTTCTTAAGACTTTGTTCACCGGATCGTCTAATATTTCTCCCAGAATTTGCGTATTTACTGTAGTTCATTCTTAGGTTAACAATTACACCGCACTAATTGGCCTGTGTCATTCCTGATGAGAAGCTAAACTAATATATTACAAGTGAGGAGCTCAGACAAAATGTGCCTAATTAAATTGATTAAAACATGTGACAAGAAATAATGAAAAAAACATGCATGCATTGTGATTTTTCATTCTCATAACAGTTGCTCCTGTGGACACCTCTAATTAAAGATTTCATCTCACCTCAGTAGCCGTCCCACCAGGTGGAAGAATCAGGTGATAAGTGACACAGTTTCTATAAACTGGCAACTCACCTGCTGCTCTGCATAGTTAACTGGAGCTCAGATATAAGATTTTTGGCTGCTACAACTTTACATTTCTAAGCAAAAGATGTGTCTCGGTGAAGAACTGTGTCCAAGTATGGACAATGTTATATTAAAGTGACCATAAGGAAAACATAGTGCTGGATAATGCGGTTTAGGTTAGGTAGATATTTACCTATTTCTGACCTTAGGCATATCTATGTGGCAACATCAGAGCCTATATCCAACTATTACTTCTATACGCCTATAGCTAATGCTCTTGGTCGTATTTCATGTTTCATGTTTACCAAGATAAGTTTTCCCTGCAGTAGAATTAGTATTACATTAATGATCACCTAATGTGTGGTCACACAAAACCAACATTAAAAAGAGCCATTTTTATTTAGAGGCTCTTGGATCTGACAAATGGACGTTGGGGGTACCAAGCAGGGGACCTCCTGTATGACATTTGCTCTAATAGGGCACATGGATGTAATGTGCCTTATTTTATGGCTTGGACAAGTTAAATTTGCTGTGATTGCCACTGAAAGTTTGGGAAAACCATGATAAATGTGGGACTATTGACAAGTATGCATTCAGGGGGACCATTAAAAACATTCTGCCAAATGTTTCCTGAATGTACAGTATGTAACTGAATGCAACGGAGCCTATTGTAAAAACTCAGTATCACATTGTATCCTTTTTTTTGCATACTGTTGTATTGATAAATGCTTTTCAGTCTACACAAATGTCTACACAAAAACACAAAATGCAATCGCACACTGCAACCAGCACTCTGCCCTGCCTTTATGCTGGATGTTGAATAAGGCATTGGTGTACATTTTGGCCAAAGCGTAATAAGCCACTCACCACGTCAAGGTCGCCTCCATGAGTGGTCCCTAACACTAGTTTCTACCTGTTATGGGCCATGACAGCCACACAAAGTCCAGGGAGCGCAGGTAATACATGCACGCCAAGCACACTCTGCTTTTAACCCCATCCGGTGCCATAACAGCTTTCATCGGATCCAGGGATGCAAGTACCAACATGCATGCTGAGCACACTATATACTTCTCCTGGAGCCTAATGGCTACTGGTAGGTGCTATATAAGCAGACTCAGTTTTATACTGACTTTAAAACCAGCCTCCAGGGCATACTAACTGGTCGGGTGTCAAATGTCTACACATTGATGACAAATGATGGCCAAAGATGTCCAACACTCTCTACGACATTCTTTAATAATAGTTAATAGTCTGTTAATTATAGTCTATGGGGGCATTTACTAAAGGTTTTATACCACTATTGTGGCATAAAAGTCACAATTTATGGCACACCACATATTTGCACAATAATTTGTGACTTTTTAAGCTTTTGGGCACTTTTCCGAAGTGCTGAGAAAAGGTGGTGGGGCTTAGTGGGAGAAGCTTTGCACTGCCTGCTAGATGTACAAAATCTTTCGCCAGAAAGTGGAGTAAGTTATAGCTGAAGTCTATGCCAGTATTTCGTGCATGGCTGGGGAGAGGCACACCTTATTTATTAGGAGGCATCTATAGGCGCATCTCACACCAGTGCAGGAAGATCAAAACTGACGTATGGGTACACCAGTTTTGATAAATGTCCCTCTATCTGCCTGGAAGACATACAAGTCAACTCAGAAGAATTTTCCTCCATGTACACTGAATGTAGAGCCTATAAGTGGTATGAACTTAGCCTTAATGAGACCCAAAAAGAGAAATCCATTAACCAGACCTTTATTTGATGTATATATTTATCTTTATTTTATTTTACTCACTTATATAGCGTTGACATATTTTGCAGCACTTTACAGACTTCATCATGCTGTCCCCATTTGGGCTCATAATCTAAGTTCTTGATCAGTATGTCTTTGGGGTGTGGGAGAAAACCCACGCAAACACACAAACTCCATGCAGATGTTGTCCTTGGATTTAAACCTAGGACCCCAGTGCTGCAAGATGACAGCGTTAACCGCTCAGCCACCATGCTACCCTTTGTCAACTCTCTAAGGCTAGTTTCACACTAGGTAATACATGTACTGTATTAGAATTGTTCTTTTTTTTATTTTTAAGAAAAATTCCAATTAAGTGTTTCTAGAACTAATTCTATTGACAATGGGTCACTTAGTGGTAAGCACCAGGATTCTAGGTGTGAGTTCTACCAATAAAAACATCTGTAAACATGTTCTTCCCATTTTTGCATGGCCTTTCTTTGGGTGCTCCAGTGTCCTTCCACAAGCCAAAAAACTTACTGAAAGGTTAATGGCTTCATATGAAGTTGACCTTTGTGTGTGTGACATTGGGGGTTAGATAGTGAGGTTCATTAGCACTATTTTAATTACAGGAAATAAAGAGTGAAAATTAACTTATAATAATGAAGGCAAACAAGACATAAACAATACTCCAAAATGCCATAGAAAAACAAAAACAAAAAAACTAAAAACGACCAAGGTATACTTCATAGCTATGTAAAATTACTGTGGACGTTCATAAGTTTCTGCTCAGTAACATCAGCATAACTGACCTCAGTAGTAAAAGAGGCAAGCATAAAACCTAGAAGAAAGTGCCATGTGTGAACATCATGTACAAACATGACAGTAAAATATAATAAATGCAGAAAAGTGCTATTGAAAATCAGATGTCCTGATGCTCTTATCCATGGTAACTACAGTGTACTCTCCTTTCCATAATACTCATGGATTTTGTCCTAAATTAGGGAAAATGTCATGTTATTTTGTTAGGCTTTTCCTCTGCCGGAATCTTGTTGTAGTAGATGTTATGCACATTGTAGACGGCCGTGCAGTTTGTTTAAACCCAGGAGACTTCCATTTTGCATCACCATGTATAAAACATTAGAGCTAGAAATATATTCCGTCTCTATATCACAAGTACAGAAGAACAGTTTCCAGGTGTGCTCAGAAATATGATCAGCATATGACATACATACTGTATGACTATGAATGAGTGTTTCTTTATCAAATGTGACCCCAAATGACGTCAATAATAAATATGATTTTTTTATACACAAATTTTACCAGTCTGAACTGAAAATCCACCAAAATGTGTCTAATATGCAGATCAGAGGGAAGAGACAGACTTAAAACAGGTTAGGCCTAGTTCACACAAACGTTTTTTTTGCGAGTGTAAGGGGCGTTTTTTTGTGTTCCGTATTCGGTCCGTATACGGAGCTATTCATTTCAATGGTTCCGCAAAAAAAACGGAATGTGTTCCGTATGCAATCCGTTTCCGTATTTCCGTTTTTCCGTTCCGTTGAAAGATAGAGCTTGTCCTATATTTGGCCGTAAATCACGGGTCGTGGCTCCATTCAAGTCAATGGGTCCGCAAAAAAAACGGAACACATACGGAAATGCATCCGTATGTCTTCCGTTTCCATTACATTTTTTCTGAACCATCTATTGAAAATGTTATGGCCAGCCCAATTTTTTCTATGCAATTACTGTATACTGTACATGGCATACGGAAAAACGGAAAGGAAATGGAAACACAACGGAACTCAAAAACGGAACAACGGATCCGTGAAAAACGGACCGCAAAAAACAATAAAAGCCATACGGTCGTGTGAACTAGGCCTTATTGTGATTAATTTATGCCATACATAAAGTAGAGATTTTGTTAAGTTTTAGGCTTTCAACTTGCAGGATGACAGGCCGAACTGGATGGACAAATGTCTTTTTTAGGCCTTATGTACTATGTTATGTACTATGTTACTATGCTTTTGAGAAATGACAGCTTATCTCATTGGTTGACAGAGGCAACAATACAAATACATAATATGGCCTCCATTATGTTGGAGATTTCTATAACAGTATCTTCTTTGGGCAGCGCAACAGAACAGTTACAGGGTAACTATTCACTATATAGGTATCAAGATAATCTAATATCACACTTTTTGGTTTATTGGCATATGAGTGACTGTAAATTTTAAAGAGTAGCCACCACCAAATAATCTAATTGAGCTGCAGGAATGCTGCTTTTTTGTTTGTATCAACAGCATTTTGCGGGTGCGTCATGCCTGCTCTTTCTCTCCACTACAAATATATGCAGGTGAGCTGTCTTTCAAAAAAAGAAAAGAAAGCTGTGCTTCTGCAGCTACTTCTGGACTGATGAGTGGCAATCACCCCAAAACAGTTATCTGCAGATAAAGTACTGGCTTGGCTATAAAACTAAGTTATGTCTCAACACCTGTTTAAAAGGTTGAACATTAACTTATTAGGTAGCTAGGTACTTACAAGTAGTGATAAGCGGCATAGGCAATATTCGTTTTCGCGATATTTTGTGAATTTTTGGCATAATATTCGCAATCATATCTCCAGTCATTATTTTTGCGATTTTGCAAATCGGCACTAATGACGCACATTTTTTTTGCTCAATACATGGAACTTCACATTTTATAAGGTATGAGTACATATTACTGATTGGTGCACTAAGTATTGTTGTGCACCAATCAGTCTGTAGCATGTATGTATGGACAGCAGAGAAACAGTAATTCCTATCACACTACCTAACACCCTGCACTGGAACCTATCAGCTACACTATATCAGGATATAACCTACACTGACTATCTCCCACTAACTATCTGTATTATATATATATATATATATATGAGCTAACTATCTAATGTAATTGGATAAGGAATAGGATCCAGATGAAAGCACAGAGCACAGCAATGTCACTGCTCTATCTCTCTCTCTCTCTCTCTCTCAGAACTGCAAAAAAAGCAGAAAATGGCTGCTGGGGAGGTTCTTATATAGTAAGGGGTAGGCAACTTTCCTATTGGTTGTTAGGGATGTTGCTAAGCTCTGACAAAGATATTGCAGCCTTTTCATTGGCCCACAAGCAAGAAGCAGTAGTACTGATGAAAAAAAAAACTTGGATATTCGCGATTACGAATATGTAGCACTATATTCTAGATGTTTGCGAATTCTCGAAGTGCCGATATTCACCATAAAAATTCGCAATTAGAATATTCGCGATCAACACTACCTACAAGTCTCTTTTCTTTTTTGGAAAGAGCTAAATACCTTTTTCCCAGAGGAGCACTGCAACGACTATAAGACCCCTTAAGGGCTCTTTCACATCTGCGTTCTTTTCTTCCGGCATAGAGTTCCGTCGTCGGGGCTCTATGCCGGAAGAATCCTGATCAGTTTTATCCTAATGCATTCTGAATGGAGAGAAATCCGTTCAGGATGCATCAGGATGTCTTCAGTTCCGGACTGGAACGTTTTTTGGCCGGAGAAAATACCGCAGCATGCTGCGCTTTTTGCTCCGGCCAAAAATCCTGAAAACTTGCCGCATGGCCGGATCCGGAATTAATGCCCATTGAAAGGCAT